>NW_023501120.1:0-171691 GCF_014066305.1 Letharia columbiana | reverse complement strand
AGTACCCGGATGGTCTTGAGCATCGGTCAGACGACATCAGCAGCAATATTTCCACATCCATATTGAAGCAGAGATGGAACGAATCGAGCTCCACAGATATTCTCCGATTAGACACGAATACGTGTCTATGACTTCGAGGAGAGGGGGTGACCAATGACCCATGGGTTCGCCCACCATGACCGGAGGCTGATCTTTAGTCCATAGGTGTTTTCGACTGCAAGCCGAGGTTGACGGAGCAAGCAGTAGATGTCCGACAGGTGTTGAGCTCGACCAATGGAGACGTACCCAAGATCAGAATAAGGTAGGCATCTGTTTCAAGATTGCATGATCCAAAAACCTTCGAGTTTTTTAACCTCGAAGTATTAGCTCCCCTTCGTTCCGCAAATACCATTTCCCCACTGCGCATTACGGAGGACCTGATTAAAGAGATCCTGATGGGGTTTCATGTTGATTCAGCATTCCAACCAGTTCTATTCTCCTTTGGAGATGAGCCTCATCTTGCCGAGAGCGGTGCAATTAACGTCGCTACAAAAAGTTTGGGAGCATACCAATATACGGTCACGGAAATAAACAAAAGAATGGAGATTCTCACGAGAAAGGCCAACCTTCTCACAGAAAAAACAGCAGATTTCACCGAGAAATCGACAATGGACAACACGGTGTAAATGGATCACTATCGTATCCCTCTTCTACCTTCCGGGTAGCTTTGAGACTGTAAGGTCTGGGTTTGGCACGTTGATTGGATAACGACTGACTGCTGCAGAGCTTATTTGGAATGAACTTCTATACATTCAATCAACAAACCATGAGAATAGTGGTTGCAGAAGACCTTTGGGTTTACGTGGCGACTTGGCTTCCACTGACGCTCCTGACGCTACTAGGTTATGGAGTGGTCGTTCTTCTGGTCCAGCCGCCTGAACGAAGATGGCATCGATTAAGCCAGAGACGCCTTGGGAGGAACGATCAGATGTCCATGGCTGAGATGATAAAGCGTTATCCTATTTTCATTGTTATCGGCAGGACTTATATTGCTGGGAATTGATCCTAGGTCGGGCAACTCACGCGATTTTGGAAGACTGGGCCTCGTTCCGTTCCATAAATTACAAGGTATTGTAAGCCGATACACAGGCTGGTCCATTGAACCTTGCGCTCTAATTGTATAGAGATCTTTGGCGTCTCTATGTCACCGCTGGTGGCAAAAGCGACATACATGCATAAAGAGAAGAGCAGCCTGGTCCCTCGAAGAGGAAAGGGCTAACGCTATGATTTTCTCCGTATCCTTGACGGGAAGACTAATTCTTGATATTGCCTCTGGAGAACATTTGACGCTGAAGGGTCGACCTTGCAAGATTTGCGTCCCCAATCTGTGAGAGAGATGAGTAGGGGAGGAAAAAAGCAGTTCTGGACACAGTGTAATTATAATCGAGCGAAAACCATTCGTCAACACAGAATCGCGATCTTGTCGGCCGAAGCTGTCACGAGAGTCAAATTGCGATCCTGCATGTTCTGACTGCGGCGACTAGGATATGATCGCTTCCGAAGTCGGTAGCGAAGCGGTGTCTGTATCACATGAAGTTTCGCTGTCCACGGAGACCTCTCCCACATCTTTGCTCTCCACTTCGTGCACCTGGCCGAACCCAGCCGTGTTATTGTCAAGCCGCCCTGACGCTGACTCGGAAACAAAGGCGGTGATATCGGCTTCCGTCAGCATAGTGCTTGGCCTCGTCACTAAGGATAACGCTCTCCAACGATCGATCAGCGACGGTGGGAAGTGGTGGATAGCGGCTTCCTTACCTTGCAGAAGATTCGATAGAGCACACACAACGGATCCGATTTTTGGGCGATCTTGTGGATCACATTTCAAGATCGACTCATGATGTCGATATATTATTGAACCCAACGCGGATTCTTTGCACTCCGCTTCTGGTCCTTGAGCCATTGTCTCATTTGCGTTTTCAATTTCGTATTGGTACTACTGATAGCCGTCTGGGTGGCCCCACTGCTGAGGTTTGTTTCATAGAAGTAGTCATCTCCTCCACAGTTTCTCAATGTTCGGACTTCTTTCCAGAGTTCCGTTCGTCCTAGCGCAAACGACAGAAATCTAATAGTATGCAGCCAAAGGACCATATGTCGCACTTGTGTCCGTCGATTCCAAGGTGCTTAGTTTCGGGTGGTTGGTAGGTCCCGCAGCCTCGTCGCGGCTCGTCGAGATAGCTGCTGGCTGTTGTACGCGCAGATTGACCCTGTGATACTTCCTTGCTGAGAGCGAATAGGGACACCCCAAATTCGGACAGCATCCATATACCAGTTAGTGAACTTTGATCTTGAGCAACGAGAATATTTTCTGGTTTGAGATCTATGTGCGCCAGAGAACGATAGAGACTTTGGGAGGCCTCGTTCCCTTCATGGAGCCACTGTACCGCAGAAGCAAGTTCGCATAGCTCTTTGATCAGCGCCGCACCCACCCGTCATCTCTCAAATCTGGGAACCTGATGTCTAAGTCTTATAGCTTTTCGGCTTCCAATGTGTCGCGTTTGGGCTTGAAACCGTGGCGGAGGAACACATCAAGATCAAAATGCTCGGCCATGGGAAGCAGTATCATGACATTGCGTCCGTGTGCTAGGGCAGCAATATGTTTCATGATCCGCGTATCCTCTTTGGGCTCTTTGACCCATCCGAGTCTTCGAAATGCTCTTCGAAAATTCCCTGCCACATGGAATGTCTTGCATGCCACGTGCATCTCCTGTAATCATCCAACGGTCACAATAAACTTTGGCCTTCACAGCCTGATGTCACTATATACCTTCACGTGAGAGTTTTCCCTGTGTCACGAAAACCGTGGCGGGCAATGACAACCTTCTTACCTTCCCAGACGCCCCTTCTCTCAATGGCAACTCTTCCTCCGTGAACGGAAGTGGTCGATCTGCCGCAACCTCTTGAATAGAAGAGACTTCACGCTCTTCGATTATGACAGGGCAGAAGGCGTATGTATTTTCGCGGAAGCTGATAGCATATTCCTTCAGCAAAGCCAACCGTTCGTTGGCCAATGGCAGGTTTGGATCATCAAGGTCATGATACGGGCGCTGTAAGAAGTGTTTGCGAAACCCGGACTTGTCATGACTGCAGACACCGGGCCAAGCGATCAGGACCAAAATAGATAAAACCTTCAGGTAGCAATCGCGAATGGTTTGGCTGTGACACACTCCATCTAGCATACGAATCTGCATAGCCTCAATACTGGGCGCATCATGCTGTTGAGGCAACATCAAGTCGGAGCCTCGGGACATTTTGGTGACAGTACTGCCGGCATTTGTAGCAGAATGGAAACAACGTAGGTTCCTGACTGCATAGAGTTGCGGCTTGCGTAGGGCGCAATACGGGATGCCCATATCAGGCTCAGCTAGTCTCGATAAAAGGCATCGTACGCAAGCATGCTGCAGGATCAAGATTAGGATGCATATGCAAGCGAGTATTATCACTGCAGAGCCCTGTTTGGTGTGAACAGACGTAATTCTGCATTGACTGATTGGTTAGTTGATTGCCCGTTTCATTATTGCTCCTGAGTCGTAGGGTTAGGATCGCCACTTCCTCACTATTTGTTGGGTAATGTATGATTTAGAAGGACGATAATTGAGAAACAGTGAGAGACGTCGAGATTCTCTTAATTTTCGAGATGGATAAACTGTCAAATAACGCTTTACCACTTTGAGAACTAGCGGGCTATATCAGCACCGAAGTTTATCCTTCAAATGTTCGCGTCAGTGATCGCGTTTCGATTCTTCCTCACGATACCCTCTAATAATAAGTACATTGCGAATACTACATAAACCAAAGCGGATCATGGCCTCCTCAGCTAGATCTCGACCTTCAGCAACTTCCAATCGACAAAGGTCAGGACCTACCCCCCTTCCCACATACCAGCCTCCCCAATATCCTCTGAACGAGAATGCCATACGCGCCGTCCAGGACCTCCCTCGCAATCACAAACTCGACTCTCTCAAAGCTCGGCTGAATGCCGCAAACAATCACCTAGCAGGGGCAGCGGTTGATATCAACGATCGCTTGGTAGCCCAGATTGCCCTACACGAGAAGTCTCGGGCCAGACGAGAGAAGCAGGGATCCCAGGAAGACAATGAAGAGGAAGAGATGGCCATGGATGAGAAGCGGCAGCAGACAATTGAATTGACCGGTAGATTGGAGTCGGGTGTCCGCAAGATAATCGATGCAAAGTTCGAAGTAGAGGGCGTTGAGAAGGCCCTCAGAGAACTCGAGACAAATGTCGCGAACAATCGAGGTGCTATCGCGCCTACCCAGAGCACGCTTGGGGCGAGTCAGTTCAGACCAAACCGACGAAGACGAGGTGGGGACGCGGACGCTGAAGACAGCGAAGATGATACCGAGTCCGCTGGAGAGAACGGAGGCGCTTTGGATTTCATCAAGCGGAAGGTAGCAGAACAAAATTCGACATATCAGAACGAGACCATGTCCTTTCGGTGAGTGAATTGTGGTAACTAACAGTCTATTCTCTTGCTTACATCTCACTAGCTACGCGCAGAACAACGACTACGTTGGCTTTAAGAAGCTCGTCTACGACGCTCAATTCCCGGGCGACGACGCACCACCAATGCCACACTCATCCACATGGTTTTCTGATCAGTCTGCGAATATGTCTGACCGTAATACGCGCGGAGCGGCGGCAGCACCAGGCAGCCAAACAGCTGGCAATGACGATGATCTGACTGTAGCTTCTGAGCGAATTAGCACCAAGTGTCCGATCACATTGCTACCTATGAAAGATCCTGTTACGAGCACCAAGTGCCCCCATAGTTTCGAAAGAGAAGCCATATTGAGCATGATCGATGCCAGCGACGTAAGAGTTGATGGAAGTGGTAGACGAGGAGCAGGTGGCAAGAAGGCCATGCAATGTCCCGTGTGCACAGTCGTAAGTCGCCCTTTACATTGCTGCTATTCACCCGTTCTCCAGGCTCAGCGCTAATCAGTTATGCCACAGATGCTCACAGCCGACGACGTCGCGGCCAACCCCGTCCTTGTCCGCAAAATTCAACGTATACAAGCTGCCGAAAATGCTCAAATCCAGGACGACTCCGATGACGATGACGTGAGAGCACCGACAAGTGGTCGGCTCCGACCTGAAGAGATCGGTAGCTCGCCAGCAAGAACCCGCACAACTCAAGTCAAAAACGAACGACGAAGCCAAGCGCTGAGAAACAAGAGCAGAGAGGTATCGATGGTGCCAAATTCACAAGTACAGGGGCTCGTAAGTGAGGGGCAGGGAAGACCAAGCAGCTCCGCGGCAACGCAAGTTGTTGATCTCGAAGAAGACGATGAGGATGAGGATGCGGAGGAATAGAATGTGAGATTCTAATACAAACGACTGCTCTTGCGGAGACGAGCTCGAGGAGCATTCGGCAAAAGCATCAGCTCTTCATATCTCAGAAAGACATTTGGATGTAGATGCCTATGTGCATTTGAGCTGCTAAAAATTGATACCCACAAAGATCCGCATATGGTCAAATGCTCCAACGCTGAGTCATTTGCCGCTTACAGTTCTTCTCGAAGCTGTCATAACAAAACGCCGACCAGACCTAACGACGCTAATCCCAATCGACGCATATATCCATCCCATCATTTGGTGATAACGCCAAGCCAATCAGCAACAATCAGCGTTATCATACTATATGGGGCTAAGGTCAATTTGTGGCTTCAAATGTGCATAAAGATATCCATGGCAGGGAAAAGGTAGGGCAGGGTAACTCACGCATGCGGCGCAATCCTAACATAATACGTCCCAAACCCCCTATAAAACCTCAACAGTCCTTCCTCCTTCGCCACCTTCCGGAAACAATCCGCCATCCCACTATACGGTACCTTCCCGTCCTTCCCTTTTTGCTGCTTCTGCAACCTCGTCTTCACAAAATCAAACGGCAGTGAGAAAAAGCTAGCAAAGAATCCCGCAATCGCACTCGCCGTCAGTGTCTGCGTCTGCATCGACAATTGCGTCTTTGCCTTCAACTGCGTCTTTGCCTCGGAGAAGAACGCCAATTGCCCAAAATTCAACGCCATAGCCCTCACTACCGTCGGGCTCGCACCTGCCCAGAGTGCATATACGCCCTCGGTCTTTGTTATCCGCGTCAGGGCGTCTAAGACGCCTTTGTAATTCGCCCGCATCTCCTTCGGTTTGAGCCCGTCACTCTGCATCCGTATGAGAGCCAGGTCCGCCGGATTCCCCGCCATGGCCGCCAACCCGCCCGCCGTCAGCCCCGCGCCCGCTCTCTCCTTGAAGCCGATGCCCTGCCCCTTGGTCTCCGCCCTGGCCTTCAGCGCCGTCATGAACGTGTCGAAGAACCCGAGCCTCGCGGTCGTGTACACCGCTTGCCGCAACAGTCCGGCGCTCAGGCCCGTGTATAGATCCATCGCCTTGCCTTGGGCTATGATGTCCTTCGTCACGGACAGCGGTGTCGCACGAGGACCCGTTTTTATCCCTTCGCCGGCTAATTGCAGCCGTACTTTGATCATGTCGATGGGTTGGATGCAGGTGGTGGCCGTCATGCCGGCTAGGCCGCCGTTTGCGAAGGGGAGGGCGGCGCGGGTGTAGGGTTGGTGGAGGATGGACGCGGCGACGGGGGAGGTTTCGGAGGCCGGTTTGGAGAGGGCGGAGGTGGTTTTGTTGGAGGCGGATTTGGCGGCATCTACGGCTTTGGACATTGTGATGGCTATGGAGTGGAGATGGGGGGGTGGATGTGTGATTTGTAGGGAGGTGGAGGAGAGGGGGAGGGCTTGTTCGAGGGCTTGTTGGGGAGTGTGGGGGGGTCAATCGGGAGACTCTCAATGGATTCGGTGTTGGTGTTTGCTGATATTCGCTGTCAGCATTCCCTCATGATTACTCCGGTCCATGGCCCATGCCCGCAGCTGTGAAACGAGATGAGACCCTGCTGGTATCCGAAAGTCCCGGACCAGAGGAAAAGGAAAACGGTGGAGGCGTGCTGCAACGTACTTGGGAAGGCCCTGCCCCGCAGAGCCCACCTGGCCAATAACGAAAATAATCGATGCCGCCTCGGGAATTACCTGATGCTGTTCACAGGCCGTGTCCTCGGTGAGCGAAACGAACGCATGGGACGGACATGGGTAATTCTATGTTGATAGAGATATTGTTATCGAGGTAGATGGATCTATATACAATCGACTGCTGCTATCCCATAAGCCCCTCCCTTCGCGTTGACAAGTGCGCCCAATAATGATGGGTGGTCTCGTGCGGGGAAAATGGGCAGCCGTTGGAATATTGTGGCGGACAAATCTCGGGTAAATATTCATGCACAAGGATAAGGGTGCATAAAAGCATAAAGATATTTCCGATTATCTCTTCACATCGTCGACTTCTTCATTACTCTGCAGAGTAGTCGGTGAGCTTGGATGGTAGGCGCGAAAGTTCTGTGTCTAATCATGGAACTGCTCCATGGAAAAGACTCTACGACGAATATGTGTGACCGGTCTGTGAAAAGTGAGGGGGATATCTTCTACTGTCCCCAAAATCCCACATTCGACGTTCCTTCCCAGTTCTTCATCCTTTGCTCAACAGTTCTTCAAATGTGTTGTTAGTTTCCTCGATCATTTAACTGTTTGAAGGTAGAATGGCATGTTTATCCTTTCGCCCTGCGATCATTTGCTTTTCGTGACTCGAAGTACGATTAAATAAATAAAGATTCGGAAATTTCAGACAATGTTGTCCAGGCTTCATCACAGTACATGCAAGGGATAAAGATTCGGTAAGAATCATATCGTCTTCTCTGCAAAATCTACTTGCTCAAACTTCTTGGCTGCTAAGCCCGTGTTAGAAATATTCTCATTATATTCCATTTTAATATATTCCAATATCCATACCTACAAAGATGACTCTTGCTTTTGCCCCCATCATGTCCATTCCATCTATCTATCCAACATCTCCCCCTAAACTCCCCATCACCTTTGATTCCCAAGCAATGGAGTCTCCACACCCTTACTGGGCAGACCACGACCACTCCGACGAGCATCTGAACCTGATGTTCACAACTTTTCCCCTTACACTGGAACCACCTCACCCTTACCGGGCAGACCATGACCACTCCGACGAGCATCTGGACCTGATGTGCACCACAGTCCGACAACAGAGCTCGCTCTCCCCTCCCCGCTCCGTCACGCGCGATTCCGGCTATTTCAGCCCATCAGAATCGCGCTCCCACGCTCGAGGAAAGCTCCGCACCATCACTCTGACACCGACGCATCCAGTGACATTTCCACTGTTTGCAGAAGAGGAGGATCAGACGTTGCTAGCATGTCGAGCTGAGGAACGGCTATGGAGCTCAGCATGGTCAGCTTCTTCGGAGAATTTGGTGTCCATCAGCGACCTTGAAAGCGAAGAGAAGTGCTTGATAGGAAAGTCAAGGCCCAGCGGGGGCAACATGTTTACCCGCGGCCTGCGAAGAGCTTGCGAATGCATCGGCGCGGCGGTGGTGGCTACTGGAAAGAAGGTCAGGTCGACCGGTTCGGGAGATGAGAAAGAGTTGTGGAGTTGGGGTTTGGGATGGCGCGGTGGAAGATTCGAACGTGACGAGTGGAAGTGCGGGTCTCGAAAAGTCGAGCGCGCGTGTGAAGGTAATGAAGAAGATCAAGCAGACGCTGTGGTGTAAGAAAGGGCCAGTAGAGTTGAAGCATGCTAATGTACGGTCTCCGTTGGATGAGTGAGTGAGTAAGTGAGTGAGTGAGTGAGTGCAAAGTGCTGGAAACCAAGTCTCAATAAAGTCAACATGCTGTTAAAAATGGTGTTACCTTTTTTTTCCCCGCACCTCCCTCACACGACCTACCCCAATTCCCCGACTGATGGTTACTACATTGATATGGTAGGACATCAGAACATCAAACAACGAACTCATCACAATGAATCATCTACCCCAATACCGTCCCTCATGCATGCACAACCCCTCGTATCACCCATCAGCCGCAGCTCACCCATACACACACACAAACACAAACACACTAATGCAGCTAGCACCACGCAGCGCGTCCTGCAAAACCCACGACGCCCTATCGTTTCGCTAGACTTGCCAAACCTGCAGCCCGCATCCCTCAGCCTCACAGGATCCTGCCTCTGCGCTCCCCTGAGCTCTTGCCTTCTTCAGCCTGGTCGTTGGTAAACTTCCTCCATTCTGCATCCCCCGCCGCGACCGCCCACCATCTCTCGTACGCCGCGGACTGTGGAGCGAAACCCGAACGGCGAGTTCGTGCACAGCACGCCGTTGTTATACTGCATACATACATATATCGAAGCCTAAAATCTTGCCTTGCCAGTCACTGCAGCCGCTCCACCGCGCAACAATAATCCGGCCCGGCCAAATGTTCAGCAGGAGCAGAAGCCTTCACAACGGCTCACCCGACGGCCTCGGCCTCGACGTCCTCTTCCCCCGCACCGGCACGAGCGACGAAGACGCGATGGTGGACATCGTCTTCGTGCACGGACTGGGTGGGTCGAGGTACGGCACGTGGACGAAAGACGGCGTCCTGTGGGGGCGGACGGTACTCGCGCTGGACTTTCCGACGGCGAGGATCTTGGGCGGGAGTTGGGCCGTGGACTGTGCGGGCGTTCGCCGATGCTGACGTTACGGGTGCAGTGGGGCTACGATACAGATGTCGTTCGGTTCTTCGGGCCGGTGGGACGGTCTAACGTGCAGGATCTTGCGAAAGATCTGAATCGGGATCTTGTGCAGGAGCGGTTTGAGGAGTATCAGGTATGTGGTCAAAGTCTTCTTCTACGTCCTACGGCTTCGCACACGCTATTAAACGCGAGCTGATAAACGCAGATTTCTAGGCCGATAATCTTTGTTTCTCACAGCTTGGGAGGCTTGGTTGTTAAAGATGTGGATCTCAATGGTCAAGTTGGTGCAGGGACAAGGTTGCTGATCGATGTGGAAAACTCCTAGGCCCTGTTTATGTCATACCGCGAAGGAGTCAAGGAAGCTCGTGAAAGCGTCGATAAGCGCCTTGCTGCAATAAAATCTTCCACAAAGGGTGTGCTATTCGCAGGAACACCTCATCGGGGTGCGGACAAGGCAAAATGGGCAGCCACTGCTACCACCCTGGCGTGGTATCTACAAAAGGATCATTCTAAAGAGGTCCTTAACACTCTGAAGCGAGGATCCGAGGTTCTCGAAAGACTGCAAGACAGTTTCAGGGATATCCTGGAGCACTTCGGCGTATACACATTCGTCGAAGACGTCGGATATCCGAAAGTTGGCAGGATCGTGGAAAAAGACTCTGCGATCATCGGCTGGCATGAAAAGGAGTACCACATGCATGCAAACCATTGCGATATGGTCAAGTTTGCCAGCGATAAGGAAAACGACTACAAGAAGGTCAAATTTACTATTCGAGAGATCATAAAGGACCGCATCGAGGGAGGGCGTACAGAAGCAAACGGTATACTCACCGTTGCCGCCCCTGGAGGCGATGCAGTTACTCCGGATTAACTGGTTTGGAAGCCTGGCCGTGATCAGCTGTACCTAACATTCTTCTGACTTTGTAGTATAATCTAATCCTTCAAGTTACAGCAACAGCCGCCAGTGGCTGAGTGACGTGCCGCGCTCGAATTCTCAGCATATCAGCCGTAATCAACGATAGGGTCTTCTAGCTACCGTTAAGGAGAGTACTCTCGATGATGTCTTATCTCGACATGGCAAGCCATCTGGGTGGTCTGCGAACAGCGGAGAGTCTATGAACAACCATCTGGCAGAGTTGAATGAGGGCCAGAATTTCTGCAGAGGAGATTTTAGTGCGTCGTCCTTATCCTTCAACAACAACATGTGTATCTGCAGATCACACTGTCATATCACACTGACCCATGGTTCTCACAAGTAGCCAAGAGCATGGAGCAGGGCACACGCTTTCTAAAGCAAAGAGATAGAAACTTTGAGCAAAACCTCGTCACCGCTCGGACACACTTTGCATTTGCAAGAGGCGTTTTAGGAAGGTCACCAAATCCAGATCCGGCAGGCTTCACACAAGTTTACTATCAACTCATGAACGTCGAAATGGAAATGAGCTATCATCGGGCCATGAGTGCAGAAGATAAGATGTCGCACCTGAAGGCTGCTGAATGCTATGGGGTCGAGGCTTCTTCTTGGGCCCGTAATGGAGGTACTGCGGGATGTGTGACGCAAGTGATGCTCCAACAAGCTGTGTTAAAAGGCAGAAGAGCAGAGGTTGATGTTAGGCTGGGTTTGAGTCCTCAGGAGGCCCGCCGGCAGAAGGATGAAGCCATTGCAGCGATCACAGGGGCGCTGCAAGCGCTGCAGTTTTTTAAAAGACCGAACCTCGCAGAGACTACCGTCTGGGCTATGAATTGGCGAAATCGTTTTGAGCTTTCCAATCAGCGAGTGTAAGCCCAAGGTAGTCTCAAATCGGAGATAATAAAACAGGCGTCAAAAGACTACCATTGTGATCCTTTCTTCTCGCCGCTCTTGCCTCATGTCCAAATTTGCTCTTGCCTTGGGCTCAAACCTGAAGCCGCCATTGCGTTTGATCTGTCAGACGTTCGTGGTGGGAACGACGGCGGCATGGACGCAAACTGATTCGATAAACTCTGTGGCGACACATTGGAAGGGTGACCACAAGGCGCACTTGACGTTTGATCGAATCCACCACTGTTCACCGACCATGGTGGTCTTGACTCTACTTGAGATGTAGCTTCTGGGGCTGGAGCAGTCGAGACCCATGCGCTACCAACACGATGTGACGCGGAGTCGCTCGGATTCAACTCTAGAAGCTGATTCAATGGCGGCGCATAGCCGGTGTTGGAGGGTAGGCCCATGTGCGATGGAACACCGTTGAGGTAATTGAGGCGATCTTGCCGAAAACGGTCTCTTTCCTGCCTAAGTCGCTCCCTCGATTCTCTTATAAGCCAGAGGTATAGGAGCCAGGACAAAAATCTAATGAGTAGTCCACCGACAAAAATCGCAGCTATCACCGCCACTAGGGCTAATCTGCTAAACATTAGACGAACTGCTTGACGATACCATAGACGTGGTCGAACTGCTTAAAAGGCGGTTAAATATAGAGTCCGTAGAACCGGTAGAAATACCAGAAGCTGTGCCAGGCGAATTGCTGAAAGCGGAGTCGGAAGATCTAAGAAGAGATCCACATTCGCGCCGCCTGTATTGCGTGATCCTATGTGGGAAGAACCCAGAAAGTATTCGAGGTTTGTGGTGAACGTGGTACTTGAACCGGCCGCAGTAGATGTAGAGCTTATTTCTATGGCCTCCTCTTCGTCGTGGGTTGTCTCGACGGTCTAAGCTAACTGCGATGAAGCCCAGCCAAAGCCGGATAAGGGCACGGTTTCATTCCAATACCGTGTATGGCAGTAATCAAAACCCACTTGAGAGCTAAGAACTTTGTTAGTCAAACGTCTCATAACTAAGCGATGTGGTAGTTACGATTTCAGACGCGTTGTATTTGTGGAACAGTTATTGTCAAACGCAGCGAGAGCAGTCTAGTCTGTCAATGCGGAAAGATACAGTTGATGACATCTGCGCAGCAACAGTGAGCCCTTTCAGTCGTATTAAAAGCACACGTATCGCCAGCAATGTGAATTTCTGGAGACACTGTGCGAGCAAAAGTGGTAGTAGATGACATAGAGACTCGTTGACGGAACGGAATGGCAACAGGACATACGTTTCCATTGGCCCAGCCACATGTTTTGTGTGCACACCAAGTCCTGGCTAGCGCTTAACAGCCCTAACCCTACTTTCGGAAGGCGACCTTGTGGTGGAGAATCCGGTATATATTTCCCGGCAGCCGATAAATTGATCTCTAGAGACTTCTGTTGGACCTGAGAGCCTATCATGTGACTGGGCCCTAGACCGAGCTTAGACCATGGCGCACTGTCCAGCCAATCCTTCAGGCAGGTTGGGCACGGTTCGAGATCTTGGCGCACCAGAATCCGGCGAAAGAAAACAGAGAACGGGTCGATGCGACATCGTGGACGAAACAGATTAATCGAAAGGCTTTGGAGCCCCCCGAATCACATTCAAAATGCGCCCCTGCACTACCCTTGCGGGCTGCGGGAGGCTTACGGGACTGTGTTGCCGGTTGGGGTAAAGTTGGATTCATGGGGCTTGGTTGTTGCCTCTGATTCGATGTGCACGCCATCATAGGTGTCGTATCTTGCCCGGCGTGCATTGGGGCTATCATCAGGAGCTTTGCCGCATTGTTTCAGATGGCGCTCACCATAAGGGTTCTTCTGGTATCCGAATGTGCTGCTCTGGCCTCGCACCCGCAGCGCGAATCTGCAGCCTTGCCTCCTGCTACGCTGAGTAAGGACTTTGTTATCTTCCGAGGTAACTATTTGGCCCGCTGGACAGATGCTTGATACAGTTGTGCAATGCGAGACGTGTACATGGCTAGAGGCGCGCGGGTTTCGACTCCCACTAACTTGAGATTCGGCATGACATGCTAGGTTCAGGTCCGTGGATGAGGCTGTGTGTTTATTTTTTCACCACAACTATCGTATGAAGCTAGAGCAGTTACTCGGTCAATTAGCTTATTCCAACTTCTTGATCTTCTATTTTCATACTTCTTCAAAACAACCATGATATTCCCGCGACCCCAGCAAACATCCCAACGAGATATCTCGACCCCCAGCACCTGACTTTGGCCCCCGCGACACCCAAGAACTGTACCGCCCCCGTACCGTTTGGTCCCGTACCCAGCCCGCCCACTATATAAGGCGCCAATCCCTCCGTACTCGTCCCAACCACAGCTTGCGTCGCGCTCGGCGCTAACGAAACCGTAGTCCCACCTACCGCAACCGTCCCTCCTGGCGCCGTTGTACCACCCACGACGTTCTCGCCACCAGGCGTTAGCGTTTGACTGCCTATGAGATACTGGCCCTGCGCATTGGCTGTTATTGTTTGCGTGCCGATCGTAATCGCTGGCGGTATGGTTGTGGTAGGAGTCGAAGTCGGCAGATTCAGTGTTGTGGTGCTCGAGCCTATAACGAGCACGGGGTGGATCCCTGATGTTTGCAGTATGACGGGCGTAGTGGAGGCGCCAGAGCCGAGGACGAGAGGTGTGTTAGCTGAGAGGATCTGGCCAGCGATTACGTAGTGTGACTGTGAGTCTGTGGTGAGGGTATGCCCATTCACAACAACCGGAGCGGGCTCCGGCGTATTATCAATGGCTTGCGGTGAGACGACAGGTATTGTTGTGACAACTTGTGAACCTTGAGCGTTCGTCGATGTGACGATTACGCCAGGTACTTGGGATGTCACGACGAGGATGCTACCTTGGGCGTTCGTAGAACTGATGACGACGTTCGCTACAGCATTAGCCGCGGCTGCTGGAACGGCGGTGGCGGCTTGGTTGTTGAGGCCTGGGACTGGCACAAGAGCAGCAATATCAGAGTTCTCCTCATGCGGAGAAGGTGGGCTCGGAGCAGGAGTTGGCTTTTCTGCTACGGCAGCTGGTTTCCCAACTCCGAAAGGATTCGCAATGATCTGAGACACTTCCGCCGCTTGGGGCTCAACTTTTGCTGGTGCTTTGCCCGCTGCCGGGCCGGGAGCTTCTTTCGGCGGACTCGCTTTGGGCGCCGGTGTTACGCCAGCCTCGTCACCGGCCTCGGTGGATGTAGATGTTGCGGTGAGATACAACGCCGTGTTCAAAGCGGAGGCTGCAGCAGGCCACGTTCCGTATGGTGAGCAATTCCAAGCTCCCATGTCGGGCATGAGCGGTTTAACCAGAGGCTCATAATCACTGTCGGAGGACCAGACAGCATCCCATGTTGAGCCCCTGGGATCCAATGCTAGGTAGCTTGCGCTTATGTTTTGGATAGTATCCGGTATGGGTGGATGTGACGGAAAGGCAAAGACAGGTGAGTCACTATTGAAGGGGTCGAATTCCCCAGAGACTTGGGCGCACGGGTAATTCAGGCATGTTGCGACCCCAGCAGTTGTTGTGGGAAGGGTGCCACAGATGGTGTAGCTAGACGGGTAATCCGTGTAGAGGATCGATGGGAAGGTTCTACGATAGAAGTGAGTTTCTTGGATGAATACACTACCTTGAATGAGTCTTACAATATCTCGGTTCTGCTGGTGGTACCGAATTGGAGGACAACTGATGTCGTCTTCGTGGTTGAGAGAGGAGTATAATCTTTCAAGTCCACCTCTGTATTGGTGATTGTCTCGGTTCTCGTGCTATTGTTTTTCTTGTTGACCACATAGACTAGTGTCTCTGCCGTTACCGTTGCAGTAATCGTCCTTCCCGTCCAAGTAATGGAACCAAGTGGTTCAACGTTTCGCGTGCAGTTCGATGGGCAATCTGTTGTTCCCGTTGCGCTTGGCAAAGTTATCCTTGTTGAGTTTGCAAACGTTGCTGCCTTGATTAATCCTTGCCTACGATGTCCAAAGGTCTGTTCGCGACTTACTCGGATACGTGTCTGCCGTCGCTGCACTGAAAGGTATGATAACAATGAGATTACAAGCAAGAGCAAAAGAGAAAAAGTCGGACAACATCGGGATTTTAGACTTGCAGTAATGACAGTCTGAGCTTTACAGCTTCTACAAGGATACAAGACCGAGGGTTGACAACGACGACGAAGTTGGGAATTAGGGTTACCTTATGAGCACGCGTTAGATGGATCGTCAGAGATTACAACAAGGATCATTAGTCGTCGTGTGCTACCATCGGATGGAGGAGACTGATCGACTTCACCATAGTTTTTGATTGGATCGGGGGTACATTTGTACTATTGCGAGTGAGCACTTGTTTATGGTGCGACCGGGGCAGAAACTTGTTCAGTCCTCCCGGCGCCAACCCTGAGGCTGAGTCTGTCTAGCCCAACTCCCCAACAACAGCATCATGCACGATTTGAGTAGGGACTCTAAAGAGCTGAGAGATGAGGACTCAAGCGGTACACGCGCATCCTTGCCAACACCGTGTGCTTGAAGTTGGAGTCCGATAGGCCAAACCCAGTCCTACTGTTTACATTGAAGTTGAAAATCCCCTCAATATCCAACCCTTGATTTCCGAGCTACTTTTGAAGGCGAAAAATAGATATAGAAATAGAGTACCTAAACCTTTTTGTCTCGAGTTCAGAGGAGAGAAAGATACGAGCGCGTACATGTCGACTGTGAAATGACATTGATGGGAATTCTAGCGCAGAACGAACGGGCAAATTTGCAAGATGTAGAACAAAAAGTACAAAAAGTACAAAAAGTCTCTTAATGTCGTGTCTAGACAGTCTCGCAGAATGTGAGGTTCTTTTCATAGACCAGGACTTGGAAATCAATAGAGATGAAAGTGAGCGCGAGATTATTGTTGTGGCTACCTATGGCGCCGAGATTGTTTTGGTGGAGCCCGGACCCTTGACCGGAAAGAGCCGGAGAACGGAACTATTCTTAGGCGTGAACCTGATCTGGACGGCTAACAACCGCATCAAAGAGTATCATCTTGAGCTTCCTCAATCGACATATTTGGAGTTGTGGAAGTGGACAAGAACTCAAGATGACTGGGTGAGCCTTGCAGATGCACCTTAAACACCGTCCGTCACCACCGTAGGCCTGCATGCGGAGGAGTTCGGCCGAGGGTTCATGACCAGCTAATTATAATCTGTGAAGATTTGGCAATTGGCAATACCTCGAAAAAAACCCTATCTTTTGCGAAAGCACCCAAATGAAGGTGTGGCCACATGTCCGAAAAGTGTGATCCAATGTGTGAGTCCCCAGCCATCTGCGACTTCGACTACGACTCGTGCTGATAGCTCTGTGGATAGAGATCCCGGGATAGAAATTCATATACGATTCGAGGACGATGACGCTAGCAGGGCCAACGTGCTTACGCGCGCAATGGCGCTCGACACTGTACTAGTACGAGGAAAGGACGAATAGAGCACACGCGATGTTCAGACGAAAGAGAAGGGTAAATACATCGTTTGGGGCGGGTTGAGAGCTACAGTATTCGCATCATGGATCAACATCGTCCTCATATTCGCGGTGCCTGCCGGGTTTGCCGTGAAAAACACGGGTCAAAGTCCTGTCATCACCTTTGCTGTCAGATTCGTCGCTATCATACCTCTAGGCCAGGTACTTGACGCGGTTACGGAAGAGCTAGTGTTAAGGAGAGGAGGCCATGAAAGAATGCTGAATGTGAGTACCCTGGGGTATGTACAGTCCACGATCGTGAGGATGCATGCTAAATACACGGTTTGAAGTAATGCTGCCCAGCTGGTCATCCTCATCATCGCTCTGATCAAACATTAAACAGCGATAGTGCAAACCTCCATAATCAGCGCGGTCATCTCCAACAGTGTGCTTATGGTGGGCATTGGATTCTTATTCGGAGGCATGAATCCGATCGAGCATTGCTTCAACCCATTCTTCGTCAGCGATTCTTTGGTCGCATTCAGCGTCGCAGCACTCCTATTACTCACCGCCATGGAGACTTTCGCACGCTCGGCAACAGCCAGGATGTCATCGCAAAATTCTCCCGAGGGGAAGCCAAACTCCTACTGCTGTCTTATCTCTGCCTCTGCTTTCCCTGCTACAAAACGCATTCGTTAATATTCAGCGCACAGCATCTGAGGGTAGAGCTACGGAGAGTTAAAGCCCACTATGGCGACGCAGAGAAAGGCATAGCACAAATCGGCGCGATGATGGCAGCGTCCGCAGGAGGTGCGACTGGAGAGAACGTGCTTATAAGACGTGCTCAAGAGAACCCTCTACCAAAGATATCGCAGCCAGCTCTGGCGTCCACACTCATTATTATCACAGTCTGCCTGGGATTCAATACCACCTTCGCCGTGGACAGTATTGATGGGCTTACCCCAAAGACAGTCTTAACGCAAGACTTTATTCGTCTTATCCTCTTACCGTTACTAGACTACAACTCTCACTCCTTATCCTCGCCGCTAAGGATTAGATACCAACTAGCTTTGCCATTACATTAACAGCAGCATACAATTACTGCTAGGGATCCTGCCGCTTGCTGTTATTATCTGCTGGATTCGACACGATGATAAGATGACTCTACTCTTTGATAGATTCCAGGTCGTCAGCCTTGCCATCTCAAATTTGGTCTTGAAGTATATGAGATGTACAGGGAAGTCCAATTGGTAGCCTCTTAGTGTTCTTGTTTGCGCTCGTCCGGACTGACACCAAGTTAGGCTCGATGGAGTTGTTTTGATCGCTCTGTACGCTATCATCGCTCTTAATGCATAGTGCACATCTAATCCAGTGCTGGGCCGCGGCTGAAAGCTCAGAGTCACGCCGAGAAAATTCACACCGTGCGAAGCTCACCCACGCCCAGTACGTTACTTGGGTCCCACTATTACGACATAACAACCTAGATGGCAAGTGCAGAAGGCGAACTAGCCGTGACGAAGATCAAGAGCGACATGGCCCTTAAGTCTCCAGCCACGCGCTCTTTGGAACCCTGATGGCGTCTACTCTGTGTCACCTTACGAGAGGCCCGAAAGCTGACGTAGTGGACGTAACAAGTATCAGAAGCTTCAGGTTCATTGTGACGGGGGGATTTTGGACCCTTGTGATGGCCAATGATATGCTGACTAGAAGTCATATAAGCGCCCAGTGTCCAGTTCGGCGTCTGGTGGGCTGAGATTGCGCGGCCGATGTATTCGATCCATTCGACTGCAATGCTGGTCAGCCTTCCTACTGTGCAATTGATTTGTTGGGTATATACAGAGGCCTCCTATGAGCAGAGGAATCATGATTCAAGTTCGTGTCCGTACGATTTGATGGAGGTGGACCATGGTGGTGGAGAAGAATAGGATCTTAAAAAATATGGCTGCGGCTACGGAGGGGTCGTAGCGGTAGTACTTGAGTACTTGTACGTTGGGGCCATTGGCCGTGATGTTCGCCATGGTAATAGAGAGTGTCTTAAGACAATGAGTGAGAGTAGAATACCTCCCATTCAAAGAGTTTGCTCTGACTGATGGAACGAGTGTACTAAAGCGTTGCGGAGTGAAAGTGCTTATTGTGGAGGGCAGGTGGATTGTAAGGAGCAGCCTGGTGAAGAAGAAGGTTGCCTCGGTGAGTGAAAGTACTTAGATATATCTGGAGGAGCGATCGGGTTAGCATCTCTCGTACACCATACTCGAAGGAGATTATGGTTTCGGCTCTCAACCCTCCCCAAAATTCGGAATCCTCTTGTCGTACATCAAAAATTTTGATTGGAAATTGAGCGAATTGTATGTTCATCTATTTTTGGCTATTATTGCTATGCAGTACTAGGTAGTCATGCACGGTAACCTCTTAGGCCCGCAAGGGCCCGAACTGATGTTCTTCCCTACTTCTCCTTTCCCGAATGACACAACAAACACTTTTCCACTCCAATTCCCCGTACACCCACCCCATATCTACTTACCGCCCACCAATGGACTACCTACTCGAGCGGTCAGACCTACTCGCTAAGCAGCTCCCATCTCTTCACTTGAGACTTCCCAGTCTATCTTCCTGAGCACAACATCCGCGTCAACTGGTCGTCTGACGCGCGTATCTTGACTTGACGTACTAGTACGATTGCTCGGATGATTCGCTCATGATGCCATCGCGGCGTCTACATAATAAGATTCGACATGGCTGCGCCTGGTGCAAAGCGAGATGAGTGAAGGTACGTCGCTGCTGTATTTCATAGACTGCTCTCGTCTCTGCATTGTTGCATCTGAATGTCTTTCAACTCAGGACAAAGGCTGGTAAGAGGATGGATCAAAAGTCATGAACTGGGGTACTCTTGGCACGCCACTGTTTTCGAGTCTCGTTGTTCAACCGGCAATCAAATATTCGGAGAACACTTGCGATCTGAAGGGCTGGGTATTTATATTTTCACTTCGACTTTGGGCTTCATCCCTCACAAGGACTTTGCTAATGAAGAATGATTTACTACAATTTGAGCGTTCGATAGCACAGAGAAACCGTTGATTTGAACTTGTCAATGTTTGAGGGTTCGATGCCTCTTTGACTGTTCCCTTTTTGGATACTCCGCCTGTCCGCAAAAGAGGAGTTTTTGGAGTTTCTCTCTGTTCATGACTTTTGGTCCCATCTCTTGCTAAAGCCAACTGACTATTGATATGCGTTCGATCGATGACTGATTGGTTTCGTCTAGTGCGACGAGAAGCTGCCCGCCTGTGGTAAATGTGTGCGCCTACATTTGCGATGTAGGTTTCTTGACTCAAAGCCCGTTAACACGCCGTCTGAACTTGGCTCTATATCAGCCTCAGCTCCGAGCGACGATGTAGTTTTTCCTCATCCTATTGAGTCAGTCCTTACGTCCTCGCGCCCGTCACCGGGCCCGTCTTTGACCAGTTTCTGTGCTCCGTTTGGTGGGATCAATGGCCAAATTACTCCGAAGCCCGTATCTGTTCCCGGCCTCCTTGACCTGGAACTGTTGCATCACTATACGACTAGTACGTGCTTCCCTCTATCCAGTATACCATCGAATCGGCAGATCTGGCAAATCGCCGTTCCAAGAGAAGCCAAGTCCCACGGATGTCTTTTGCACGCTTTGCTTGCCATATCAACGGTGAACCTCTGGTATGTTAATCCTACAAAGCGCCACCTGTACGAGAGAGCAGCGCTCCACCATTGGAATCTTGCCCTCGCAACGTCAATACCCGCTCTCAACGAGGTCACCCGACACAACTGTCGAGCACAATTTGCAATGTCCGGCATAGTTTCAGTGCTATCTTTCGTATCACCCCACAGTGGGAAATTTGGAATGCCCTCCGACCCGGTGAATGACATATTGAGTGTCTTTACACTCATACGTGGTGTGACGACCGTCGTTCAAAGCGCCCAAGAATGGATCGCGCAGGGGAGTTTGGGAGCACTCATCGATTGCGGTTGGAACCCTACGACATCCCCGCTCTCCGAAGACGCGAGTGTTGCTTTTGAAAAGCTGTTCGACACGAATGAGAAAGAGACGCTTGATCCAAGCACCAGAGACATTTACCGGTCAACGATTCAAAGCCTTAAAAAGATCTTTGACATACACACGGTCGTAAGGGACCAACCCGGCCTCGTGTTCACTTGGCTGGTCGTGGTTCAAGCGTCGTATATCACCCAGCTAGAAAAGAAAAAGCCTATGGCGGTGACGATTCTCGCTCACTACGCCGTCCTTCTTCATACCAGCAACGGGCAGTGGTGGTTAGAAGGTCGAGGCGCTCATCTGGTCGAATTCATACGTCAAATTCTCCCACCTGAATGGCTTCCAGCGATACTGTGGCCAAGAAAGGCTGTCAAAATGGGCTGGAAGTGGAATGCCGAACTAGACCCCGCTGCATCTGGGCACGCGCGATAGATGTGATCGAGCGTGGAAGGTGCGAAGTCTGAGAAGCCGAGAAGTAAATTCGAGGCTTTACTAGGTGATTGGTACGAGGGATTCAAGAGACTCGGCACATGACGACAAAGCCGCTACCACCGCGAATAGTATTACAGGTTGGGAAGTTGTTATCCTGGAGTGCCTCAGTGGGTCTAGGTCTCTACCCGATGGGATTAGTCCCAGACATGTGCTATGAATTGAGACATTGTGCTCACAGAAGCTGAACAACTGTCTTTGTTGTGAACAACGGGGACTTTTCATCCCTGCTCGGCTCTCTTTCTGACATCGACCATCAAGCCAAAGAATTTTTTCCGCTGCTTTGTGTTTCGCTGACACTGTCATTGTCTTCTTCGTGCTACATGTCTCCCTTATGCTTAAACAACCTCACCAACCATCTTCAGCCGCTCACAGAGGCACTCCCTCCCACTGACAACCAATCGCGCCCTCGACCGTCGCTGCACTCACAATCTCCACCACTACCACAATCACAATCGCAGCGACCATGCCCGCCTTCCACGATACATGGCTCTCGCCAAACATCAGCATCCCCCCAATCTCTACCGGAGCCGATCACAATCACCACGACCGGTCGACTTCAGGTTTGCAAATCTGCCGCCTCTGCAGCGACGGCTTCCACACCGAGAACAACCTCTCACACACTCGGGCTCGATCCCCATGCGCCGACCTTTCCTGCACCGGCTGCACGTGGCTGTGGCGCAACGGCGACGCCGCCTGTCACAAATGCGTCGCGCGCTTCACTTGCCCGTCTCAGGAGCAAGAGTCTTCGTCCTCAGGGGTTGACGGTCTGCCGAACTCAAGCTACCGCGTCCTGGTGCCGGATGAGGCATATGAGGGCGACGATGAACGGGGCGTCTTCTCCAAGGTTGGAAACGTTCCATCTGCCAGCCCAAGATTGTCGATGAGGAAGAAAGAAAGATGGGCGCAACGTAACCGGGACTTCTTTTTCGTGAGCGACAAGCAACGCCTCGGCGATCTCGACACGACGAGTGGCAAAGCGAGGAAAAGGCCGCTGCGCCTACGCCGCAGTTGCGGGAGGGAGGCGTTGAGTCAGCGAGCGGAGAATACGTGGCATGATGGCGTCTATGGGGATGTAGCAGGATAGATGTTTCGGCAAAGCGGAGGCTCCAGGATCCGAGAGAAGCTGAGAGCGGAGCGATGCAGCAGCGGAGGGCGGAGCGATGCAGCAGCAGTAGTAGGAGGAGGAGCACGGTGTCGAATGAAGCGGCAGATAGGGTGCTTTGGGTCGCGAGTGGTTTTAATTGTCGGCGGGAGATCTGTGTATAGATTAGTACCCGGGTCTGGTGAGGGCGCGGAGAGAGAGAGGGAGAGAGAGAGAGGGAGAGAGAGGGAGAGAGAGGGGAGAGGGAGAGAGAGAGAGGGAGAGAGGAATTCCGTTCACTGGACCGGTTCGTGCGATTGAGATGAGCGTGGTAGATATGAATCAATCTCATCACATCTCAATAGGTACCGCATTCGCCATCTCCTTCCCCCCCTCCCCCCCTATTTCTTTCTTCCACTCTCTTTTCAATTCCATTATCTACCTAGGTATTACCCTCTCAACACCGTACGCACCCCCGCCCCACCTCCCAGCGCTCAGACTTTCTTCCCCTTCCCCTTCTTTTCCGAGTTGAATATATATCGCACGAGTATCGTTCGTTCGTTCGTTCGTTCGTTCGTTCGTTCGTTCGTTCGTTCGTTCGTTCGTTCGTTCGTTCGTTCGTTCGTTCGTTCGTTCGTTCGTTCGTATATACGTACATACGTTACGTTCCTATAAGCGTCCAAGCCAACCCATCGCGGCCGTTTGCCGCAAGCCCGGCGATTGAACATGCGCGCCCCTGCCTTGCCCTTGCGTCGCCTGTCGTTCGTCCGGACTCGGTCGTGTCTACATACATATTTACGTACATACATATATACATACATACATACATACGGGATGCAAGGATCTTGATCCGTGTGTGCGAACAACTGCGTACGATGCCAACGCGGGGTTTGTAATCCCTGGATCTGGCGTTGCTTGGTAGATGGTTGGCTATTCACTTACGGCGTAGGGCGTATGTATGTACGTATGTAGACACTGAGGTGGGGCTTTGCGTCGTTAGTACGGATCGGGATGGGGAGGTGGGGAAGAGTTGGGGTGGGTGCGGGGAAGGAGATGGGAGTGGTTGGTTGGTTGGTTGGTTGTGTGGTTGGGGATGCTCTTCTTTCCTTTGTTCTTTCTCGCGACGCTTATGGTCGGCGGTTGATCGAGACACGAGCCCGAGTGCCGTGGCGAAGAGTTGATGTGGGTAGATGTGTATCTATAGTGGGAGAAATTGGTAGAACTGGTCCGCTAACTCCGTTCTGTTGCTCTCCTGATTGGTCGCTTGGTAGGTTGGTGAGACGGTAGGCGGTAAGATGGTCGATGGGCATGCAATACTTGATATCGTGATCGGCTCACTTTGTGACGCGATGATGCACTCGTAGGTGCGGAGAAGGGCTCCTGCAAGTCATATGAGATCGAGACAGATCCGGGCACTCGTACGTAATACTGATACAGTCCATCCGCCTAAGCGACGCTCTGCATGCATGTGCCAGAGACGCATCCAACGTACGGTGTGTCAGACGCTCGGTGCGCATTGCGGCTAATGCCAGTCTGGAGCCTCTATTGTGCATAATGCACTTGACGCTTGGACGTATGACGGGTTCCTGCAGGCCACGGCGATCCGAGCCTTCTTGGACGTTGTTTTAGGCGCTCTTGCGGAAATGAATAATAGGATCAAAGTGGCCTCCTACCCTGTGATGACTACTCTGTCGCGACCGACGATCTCCTTTTCTTGGACAGAAAGATCAAGTCCGTATTTTCTTTTTTTCTTTCGATTAACTTGGACGAGGATAGCAAGAGGCGAAAACGGTTGCGATTGTTTGTGGAAGACATGTCGCTTTTTCCCAGTAGCAAAGATGGATCCAGCGATGGTGATGTTTCGCACATCTCAACAACCAGCCCGTGTGCCGGAGGTGACTGCTGCAGCGAGCAACAAAGACAAGACGAGGGGACGTGCCATACCGGCATCATCGAGAAGCCGTTGGATTCACACCACGTTACCGGCCATGAATCAAATAGACCCATCCGCGCAGCTCACAGATCAGGGACACTGCGGAAATATGTGCTTGACGATGTCGAAGAAGGTTCCGCGTACACGGAGCACGTGATCCTCAAGTTCCAAGGATCCAACTGTCCAGGCTGCACAAGCAAGATTTCCAAAGCGTTCGAGTCATTGCCGGCGGTGCACAATCTGCAAATGAACACTATCCTTCTGCAGGCGGAATTCGACCTCGATCTCGCCAAGTCTTCGGTTCGCGATGTCATCGATTCCGTGAAAAGTGCAAGCGGGCGTGCCTGCCAGAGGACCGGAGATGGGTGGCAGGAGCTGGATGTTGTGGTATCGGGCATTTGCGGGGCCTTTGGAGCAGATGCTATGCTGCCTGTTGGGGTCAAGGATGTGACGCAAGTGAATAGACATACCTTTTCTATAAAGTATGACGCAGAAATTATAGGTGCCCGACAGCTTCTGAAGGCCTTGAACACAGATTTGGATGGTCCGGTCAGCTTAGCTCTTCCAAAATCTCATGATGAGGTACCCACAGAAATTCGAGCAACAGCTTTCACCACGGCCTTGTCCTGGATCTTCACTATCCCAATACTGGTCCTCGCATGGGCGCCGCTCCCAAAGCACGTGATTGCATACGGGGCAGTGTGCCTTGCATTAGCGACTGTCGTTCAGGTCGTCGTTGCCGGGCCCTTCTATCCGAGAGCTCTTCGAAGCTTGATCGTGAACCGAGTTGTCGATCTCGATTTGTTGGTCGTCTTGAGCACGTCTATTACGTATGGATTCTCCGTAGCGTCTTTCATATGCGAGGTAAAGGGCACTCGTCTTGTGTCCGGCATCTACTTCGAAACCAGCGCCCTGCTAATAACCTTCATAATGATGGGACGATTGATGAGTGACTTCGCTTGCCATAGAGCGTTCAGAATCGGCTCTATAAAATCATTGCAGACACGGTCCGCTCTTCTCGTCGATATCTCCGACTCCTCTATTGACAAGGAATTGGATGTTGATGTCCGTCTGCTGCAACTTGGCGATACGTTCAGAGTAAAGCCTAGCTGTCCCGTTGCGACGGACGGTACAGTTGTCTCTGGAGTATCCGAATTCGACGAATCCGTGCTGACTGGAGAGGCAAGCTTGATGGGAAAAAACAGCTGGTTCGTCCGTCATCGCAGGGTCCGTCAATCTTGGTGATGCTGTCCTGGTCCGGGTCACTCGACTACCGGGAAGCAACACAATTGACGAGATTGCGGGCATGGTTGAGGAGGTGACACATTCAAAGACCAAAGCTCAGCACACGGCCGATGAGGTTGCGAGGTGGATAGTGCCGGCCAGTGCGACGCTTGCCATGTTGACTCTAGTTGTTTGGTTCGCGGTAGGTATAACAATACAAGAAGAGTCAGCCGGTTCGGCCATCTTGAAGGCCATACCCTATGCCATCTCGGTACTTGTCGTGTGCTGTCCATGCGCCGTGGCCTTCGCTGTGCCCATGGTCCTCGTCATTGCGAGTGGGGTTGGAGCAAAGCATGGTGTGGTCTTCAGATCGGCGGAAGTGATGAGGGCGGCTAGAGGCGTGACCCATGTTGTATTTGATAAGACCGGCACTCTGACGCAAGGTTGCTTATCGGTAGTGAGCGATGAATATTGCTCCGAGACTCAAAACTTGGGGGCTGCTATCGTGGTCGCTCTGACGAACCAGTCAGATCATCCAGTATCGTTGGCGGTGTCCAAGCACCTCAAAGCCGCAGGCGTTGAGCCTGCTACTGTCACTCATGTCACACCAGTAGTCGGTAAAGGCATTGAAGGTACGTATGACGGACGTATTGTGCGCATTGGGAATGCTCGATGGCTGGGGGTAGAAGACCAATTGCCTGTACGGTCCCTTCTCTCCCAAAATCTCACAGTCTTGTGTGCTACTCAAGGAGATCGGCTTGTCGCCGTTTTCGGACTGGAAGCTACTCTCCGCGAGGAAGCGAGTACTGTCGTTGCTAGCTTGGTCGAGCGCGGCATAGCCGTGTCAATCATAAGCGGCGATGAGATTGGTGCAGTGCAAAAGGTGGCCCTCAAGCTGGGGATTTCTCATGAAGTCATCAGGGCCAAGTGTACGCCCCGAGAGAAGCAGCAGTACGTCAAGGAGCTCATGCAAGCTGACAATAACACCGTTCTTTTCTGTGGCGACGGAGTCAATGACGCGGCCGCTCTTTCTCAGGCCAGTGTTGGCGTGCATATGAAAAGTGGACCCGGTACTGCGTGGATCGCAGGGGACGCTGTCCTCATCCGACCTTCTCTGTTGGGGATTCTCGTGCTTATAGACCTCTCCCGAGACTCTTGTCGCCAGATGGTCTTCAACTTCACTTGGGCCGCAGTCTATAATGTCGTTGCCATATTATTTGCTGCTGGCGCCTTTATCCATATCCGTTTGTCTCCTCAGTATGCTGGGCTTGGAGAGGCTGTGAGTGTTTTACCCGTGATACTCGTCCCGCTACAGCTGCGGTGGAGGAAATATCTGTAGTCTGTGGCGTTCGATGGATCGCATACACGCCAATTGTGAAGCTGTAGTCTTCATCTACACGCTCGGGATGGAAACGTAGCAAAAGCAATCAAATAAGGCAGGCAATAGTACAGGATTGACGGATTGAAATCAGATAAGCCGTGCTAAAGCAACCTTGCCGCATAGCGAGTCGTTACCGCGAGGACTTCTGCACCACCGACGTGGACTGCGAAAGCATGGTTGGTTATGTAGGGGAAGAGGTGTTTCGAGAGATCAGTCAGCCCCCGTGCTAAAGCTGAGGCTCTCAAAGAAATGCGTTGCCAGGGACGCGCATGTATCCTCGAAGAGCCTCGTGAATGATGAAAGGACAGGATCGATCAGGTGTTCGCTGGGTGGTTAGCCTACGCCCTACGCCCTTGAAGGCCCATCAAGTCACGTTCCGCATATTCGTGTCTGGATCTTAGACCAACAGAGGTAGCCCGGGTTTATTTCGTGGCTCAAATTGATGCAAGCGAGGTTCCAGAAGGCGGCTAGAACCCCCAGATACGTGGATGGCGCCCTTTTAGGCTTACCGGGTGGGAATAACAGCACATGGTTGGGTCTCACGCATAGATATTCCCTGGTGTCGAATGATGGCTGCATAAAATAGTTCTACTCGTATTGTGATCACCGTTACTGTGTTATTACACCCTATCAGGTCGTCGCAGCGAGTTGAAAGTACACGAGCGGTCGCTAGGTGGCCAGCGTGGCTAGAGTAATGTTTGCCGAGGAGGATACCTACTTTATTTCTTACTGGCGTCTGGCGCGTTCCGTTGCTGTTATTCAGGTCAGCACTGTCGCAATCGATCCTTAAATGAGATGGCGTTAGGTCCTAGATGGCGTTGGTAACTTGATTGAAGTGAAGAAAGCCAGGTGTTAGATTAATTAGGCACTGCGGTTTCATCGCATAGTGAAACCGCCACGCGAGTCAGAGTACGTGGAGAATTGCCGGAAAGTTTAGATTATCGTTAATGTAAAAAGCCTTTCCTGCCCAATGCCTTGTTCCACGCATCTTGTAATCGTATGGGAAGTTGGGAACACGCTACACTACTCGTACAATCCAGAAGTGAATTCTTTGATAGAGCGAGAACACCAATAAATCCTTCCATTTAGCCGAATATCGGTTAATCTATTAGTGTCCTCACTCTATCAAAAGAACTCACTTCTGGATATAAAGTACTGGGACTAGATGTGCATAGGATGACCGTACATTCATCAGCGCGATGATGTTTTCTTTTCTTTCTCTTTTTCTCTATTTCCAGTCACAGGCTAAAGTCTCGAATGGTCAATGTATGTAGAAGGAGTGAACTGGTGGCGGGTAGAAGCAAGGACCCCTAATTTTTACTTTATTCCCTGCACGCTTCTGTACTTTACCCTTTTCTATCATTGACTTTACCCTTCCCCAGACTTTCTCCTCAGATTTCACGCTCAGTCTCAGGGCCTCGACCTACAGTATGGGCACTTACCTTATTCTCGCTAGTCGCTAGGGGATTTTGGAGCCGCTCTTTGGCCCGTGCGCCAACCGCCAGCCACTTCTACCACTTTACCCAGTTGCCACTTGGCAGTTGGGATACGAGATTTGTTGTGTTGTGTTGTGTTGTTTCGCACGGAAACGGTTTTCATTAAGACACATGACAGACATTATGACAGAACATGTGAGACAATGGTCGCTTGCGGTCAACGTTCAAGTAAGGACGACAATGCTACAGTCCCCAAGGTAGTCATGTGCTTCGGATACGCCGAGGTTGAGAGATGCGGAGAAGGCTGAGGAACAGTGACGGCTAATAAGGTATTCGGCTGGGCAAGGCTAGGCTATACAAGTGGATCTGATAAAATCACATGATTGTTCACGCCTTTCAAAAGAGATCCACTCAAACAATGCTCCGTGCCACATGGCTCGTGAACAGTGTTCGCTGGGACCCAATAAAACTGTGGGGATTGGAGAAGAGAGCTGGAGTGAAGTCTCACAACTTCCCCTCTTTTACCGGATCTGTTCGTTCCAGGCGTCGATTGAGTGAGGACTGCATGTAGGAATATCGGTAGCATGCAGGTCGCACCCCTCTTGCCTTTCCCAGTGAAGATCCACTTGCGAGCTGCGTCCTGCATCTCTTGGCATGCAGGCAGACGGGCCAGGAGAATACCTACCTACCTTCAGGCGTCTTGCTTGACGGTGCGTACGAGTTTATATTGCAACGGTGCAATTCTCTCAACGGGCGTTGACAACGTGTTCGAGACAGGCAAAAATAAACTCTGACTTCCCCAGAAAAAAGGGTTCAAAAGGACCTTCGTCGGCGAATTTGCCGGCACAATCGCCAACAGTTGCTCTAACCAATTGTCGACAAGCTTATGCAACCACCCTTTAATAATCCTGGGCGAAAAGTGCCTAATGCTTGCAAGATCAACATTAGCCTTTGACCCTGTCACTCCTTCTGCGCGATTAGAACATTGGGTGTGGTGAATGGCAAGGTTGTCTTGTAAAATGGCTATGGCGATAATGGGCTCAAGCATTCCAGAAGTCACCCGGCGTAACGACCCGTTTGCATACATATCTAACTCAGCCCCCGGCCCTTCCCCGTCGTTTTCTTTCTTCACTCCAGTCCATCGGCACTAAGGTCATCTCCATCTTCCTTCCTTCCTCCCTTCCTCTTCCTTCCTCACATCTTTGTGTCGTCTCTGAAGTCAATCGTACCGGCTTGATCGTCATTACACCATGGCGGAGTACAACGAGAAGGGCGACTTGGCGCACCTCGACCAAAGGTAAATTCACCCCAATGATCCCAGGATGAGGCTATCAAACGCTGACTTGATAGTAGCCCTGATCAATATGAAGAAAAAAATGTCGGTGGACACGGCTCTCGTCAACACTCCGTGAGCTTGAATCGCAACGTTACTGCTAGGTTAGTTTCCTTCCCCGCTTTCAAAACAACGCACCCCCACCTCCTCCCCAAATTGAACTCAGCCTGATCTTCAATCACACAGAATTCAGAACCCTCTGGCTGGCATTCCTCGAGATACTCTGTTTTACAATGTCGAGCAATTTGCCCAAGAGGCGGGCATGCAAGACATGATCCCTCTCTTGAAGAAAGGTGCTTTAGTGGCACAGGATCCCCCCGCTTTCGAGCAAATTCCCGAGCTGGACGACGTCGAACGCGACGCCCTTCGCAACGAAGTCCTTCACAAATGGCGCCAACCGGGCGCGCTTTACTTTACCGTCATCCTTTGCTCTATTGGTGCCGCTGTACAGGGTTGGGATCAGACTGGTTCGAACGGCGCCAACCTGTCGTGGCCCGTCGACTTCAATGTTCCCAATACCGTCCCCGCGACTGGCGCTGTATCTGGTGTCGATTACGCTAGAAATTCCTGGATTGTCGGTGTTGTAAATTCGGGTCCCTACATTGGCTCTGCTTTCATGTAAGCATACGATCTACAGGCGTGGTGGAGTGATGTTTTCACAAGCTGATTTGGAATCCTAGCGGCTGCTGGGCCTCTGACCCTCTCAATGCCTTCTTCGGTCGTCGGGGAACCATCTTCTTCGCTGCCATCTTCTGCTTCCTTTCCGTTATCGGCTCCGCTTTCACGCAAACATGGCCTCAACTCTTCGTCACTCGTCTCCTCCTCGGTGTCGGTATGGGTGCCAAGGCTTCGACAGTCCCAATCTACGCTGCGGAGAACTGTCCAGCGGCGATTCGAGGTGGATTGGTCATGAGTTGGCAAATGTGGACCGCTTTCGGTATCTTCCTCGGTTTCTGCGCCAATTTGGCAGTCTACAACGTCGGGGCCATCGCATGGCGTCTACAGTTGGGATCTGCCATGCTTCCCGCACTTCCTCTACTCGTCGGTGTATACTTCTGCCCAGAGTCACCTCGATGGTACATCAAGAAGGGCCGCTACTCCAACGCTTTCCGATCGCTCTGCCGTCTCCGAAACACTCCTCTCCAGGCGGCTCGTGATCTTTACTACATCCACGCTCAAATTCAAGAGGAGGCTGATATCATCGGCAAGAGCAACTACATCACCCGCTTCATCGAACTCTTCACAATTCCCCGTGTCAGACGTGCAACTGGCGCATCCTTCACCGTCATGTTGGCTCAACAGATGTGCGGTATCAACATTATCGCTTTCTACTCGTCGACTGTCTTCGTGAACGCTGGTGCCGACAACCTGACTGCCCTACTCGCCTCCTTCGGATTCGGTCTCGTCAACTTCGTCTTTGCTTGGCCCGCTGTCTGGACCATTGATACCTGGGGTCGCCGCGCTCTCCTTCTTTTCACCTTTCCCAACATGGCGTGGACTTTGCTTGCGGCCGGACTGTGCTTCATCATCCCAGAACAAGAACGGGCCCATCTTGGCCTCATCGCCTTCTTCATCTTCCTCTTCGCCGCCTTCTACTCCCCAGGTGAAGGTCCCGTGCCATTCACATACTCCGCTGAGGTCTTTCCACTCTCTCACCGTGAAGTCGGCATGTCCTGGGCTGTCGCTACTTGCCTCTTCTGGGCCGCCGTTCTCTCCATCTCATTCCCACGTATCCTCCAGGTGTTCCACCCCGTCGGTGCTTTCGCCTTCTACGCCGGCCTCAATCTTACCGCTTTGGTCCTTATCTTCCTATTCGTGCCAGAGACGAAGCAGCGCACGCTTGAAGAATTAGATTACGTCTTCGCCGTGCCCACTCGGGTCCACGCCAAGTACCAGCTCACCAAAGCTCTGCCATGGTGGTTCAAGCGTTACATTCTCATGAAGAAGGGCGCCAGACTAGAGCCTCTGTACCACTTTGACGGTGCCGTTGCTGCTGACCAGAAGATTGCTGTTGCGGCGCACTAGATATCTATTTGACATTGACGCGGATTAACTTCTCATGAGCGTATCACCACCGGGGCCGTGCACTCGTGTGATTCTTGTGATACCTCGGCTTGAGATGAGCAGAGGTCTCTCGAGGTCTCTCGATCATGCATAGATTCGATGTATTTATCTGCAGCATCCACCGGTTGTATCAAATCAAACAGCAGACCTGTTTAGCCTCACTTTGTTGCCCAGCTTGCAGTGACATTCTTGACCATGAATAGAGGAAGGTTCTGTAGTTCTAGTCTCATATGTCACTATGACTGACATTTGCACCCCCCCAAGGATTGCAGCGTCTTTGAAATGCGACCCTTGCTTCTGGTGGATAGCTAATGATTTGAGCCGCATGGGAGCCTGCTCGTAGGATTCTGTAGACGTAATCGGCTGGCTGGGCCTGTCTAAACTACATGTAGGTAGACAGAGTAAATCCAACCCCACCTGAAGATAAGTAACATCATTCAATTGCGCAAACCACGGCCAGTCTACCAGTGATGATGCCTTCAAACCTCCAATCATAGTCAATTGTCAATTCCAAGACCCAAAGAAGTCTGCCCTAGTGTTAAGATCTCCCGCTACCAGATTCACGCACGAAAATGTCTACAATATCGGCATCATCAATCCTCACCAGATCAGATGTCCTCTCACGCAGACTGCAACATAATTGCACTGCGCTGCTAAGGACCATCAGCGCAGTTCAGGATACTTCCACTCCAGGTGAATTAAATCTCTCATTTTTAATCCTCCGGCACCGGCGCCCGCCGATTCGAGGGGCGTGTGGTTGGAAAAGAAATATGTATTTCTTTTATATGACGAACCTACTAACGAAAAGCAATGATAATAGTCCACCCTGCCACGTCTCCACGATTGCAACGACCTTCCCACCGCACCATGTCTACCTCTACCCCCCTCCGCAGTCTCAACATCAACAACATCAATCCCCATGTACGCGAAGCTCAATACGCCGTCCGTGGCGAACTCGCTACGCGAGCAGAATCATACAGAGCCAAACTAAAGAAAGGACACCCTCCTACTCCCCCCGATGAATCCCTTCCCTTCGACACAGTCATCTCAGCCAATATTGGCAACCCGCAACAACTCGACCAGAAACCAATCACTTTCTTCCGCCAAGTGCTGAGCATTCTCGAATACCCACCCCTCCTAGAAAATGAGGATGTATTGTTAACGAGTCTGGGCTACAAGCAAGATGTCATTGACCGCGCGCGCTGGCTTCTGAGTGAGGTCAACAGCGTTGGCGCTTATAGCCAGAGCCAAGGCGTGCCGGGGATTCGCAACAGCGTTGCTACATACATTGAGCGAAGAGATGGATACCCTTCGGATCCAGGCAACGTCTTCTTAAGTGCCGGTGCCTCGTCGGGCGTGAATACCCTCATGAACGTCATCTGCGCGAAACCGGAAACCGGCATCCTAGTACCCATACCGCAATATCCTCTTTACACCGCCACGCTCGCCGTGCTGAACGCCCGCTGCGTGCCGTACTACCTCGACGAGAGCAGAGCGTGGGGTACAGACCTCTCTGCTATCAAATCCGCATACCAAAAGGCGAAGGAGGAAGGCACAGATGTTCGTGCTATCGTCGTGATCAACCCCGGCAACCCAACCGGCGCCAGTCTATCTCCTGAAGACGTCCGTAGCGTGATAGAGTTCGCGGCAGAAGAGAAGCTGGTGGTGCTGGCGGACGAGGTATACCAAACCAACATCTTCATCGGCAAATTCACCTCTTTCAAAAAGGGGCTCCGTGACCTACAGAAGGAACAACCGAAGAGGTTCGACAACGTGGAGCTCGCATCCTTGAACAGCATATCGAAAGGCATGGTGGGCGAATGTGGGCACCGGGGTGGCTATTTCGAGCTCGTCGGTTTCGACGACGAGGTCCAGGCGCAGATTTACAAATTCGTCTCCATCATGCTGTGCGCGCCCGTCGTGGGCCAGTGCCTCGTGGAGATGCAGGTGAATCCGCCAAGGGAGGGCGATCCGAGCTATCCACTGTACAAGCAGGAGTGGGACGGCATCGCCCAAGGGCTGCAGAAGCGCGCGACGGCGCTCTTTGAAGCGTTCAAGGACATGGAGGGCGTCGTCTGTCAGGAACCCCAGGTCCGTTCCCTCCCCATCCATCCATCCATCCATCATCCTCAACTCCCCACCCCATCCCTTTCCCCCTTGTCCCCACCCCCCCCCAAAAAAAAACTTTGCTAACACCCCCCCTCGGCGGGACCCAGGGCTCCATGTACCTCTACCCGACCATCACCCTCCCCCCCCGCGCCCTCGCCCAGGCCGAGCGCGACCGCCGCGCCCCGGACGCCTTCTACTGCTTCCGCCTCCTCGACGCCACGGGCGTCTGCGTCGTCCCCGGTTCCGGCTTCGGGCAAAGGGAGGGCACGTTGCATTTCCGGACGACGTTTTTGGCGCCGGGCACGGAGTGGGTGGGCCGGATCCGCGCGTTCCATGAGGGGTTTATGGATGAGTTTCGGGGGTGAGGGGGAGGGGGGTGGATGGATGGTTGGGGTTGGGTGGATGGATGATGGGGTTGGGAAATGCTGCTCTGTCGTTGAAGATTTTGTGTCAAATCACAACTCATTTTGAAATGTCTTCGACTGGTGGATCCTCTTGGTGGCTTCATTCTGTTGTCGATCAAGCCAGCAGAAGCGCCGTCTATGCTACAAATACAACCACATCTCCTTTCTATCATCTCCTCCCTTGCTGGCTGCCTCCTGCTCATCATCCCCTCTCGCTTCCCCTCAATCTCACGGCCTGTCCGTATTTCTGCAGCTTCGTAATCAGCCCGTCTCCCTGCTTGACCACGTCCGCGTATTGCTTGTTCTTGTCGTCTGGCCTGTTGGTTTCTATGATCTTGTTGACGCGGTCGATGGTGCAGGGTATGCGGTCTGCCGCGATGAACTTTGCTAAGTCTCTGTGAACGATGGGATTAGCTCCAAGTCACGAAAGGAGAAGAAGCGGCGGGTTGGACCGTAGGGAAGAAGAGGCTAGCATACCGATCGAGGAAATCAACGGAAACACCAAAGTCATGAGCCATACTGCCTAGGCCTACGACTCTATAGCTCTGCAGTAGCTGCTGGTATCCTCGCAGCCGCATCTCTCGTACGAACCATCCCTTGTGCTCGTATAGATAGCGATCTTGACTGAGGAAGTTCTCTTCGACGGCTGCGAGGGCGAGAAAGAAGGACTGGTAGTTGCCATCGTATAGACTTCGCTTCAGACCTGCTAACGGCGTGAAATCGACCGGCGCTTCGGCTTCTTGTGGCGCTGTTGATGAACCTAGGGCTGTCAGATTGACGGCGGTGGATGCTTGCTTCGGTGTAGCGGATGATGCGTCTTTCATTTCTTCATCGCCTGCGCCGGGGCCAGCTGCTGCTGCGCCAGAGAGAGCCGAGAGTTTCTCTTCGCCATCGCCGAGGATAGCGCGGATTTCTGGAGCATCAACGACCTTGGTCTTGAAGTCCACGCGCTTTAGCGATACCGAGCCTGCGAGGACGGAGTAGACGACCAGTGAGGAGTAGGAGCAGAGTTCGTAGCTTGTAAAGGTGGACAGGGAGTCGAGAAGCAGAGGGGCGGCAAGGGTATATGAGCGTGTGGTGAGTAAGTGTAAGCCTTGATATGCCTTCAGGCGATTTCGACGATCCCAGTCGCCGCCGCTTTCGACAAGGCTTTTCGCTCTGTCAACGTTCTTCTTTACCCCTAGTCTGTCACCGAAAAAGATGCCAATGCGGATAATGGCAAGGACGAGGTCGATTTTTGTGCCGAGGATGCCAGTTTTCTCGAAGACGGCTTCGTATGAGGCGAGGGCTTTTTCCTTTGAAGACAAGTATTGTCAGCATCTGGGTCAGAAGCACAGCCGAGCACCTCAAGAACTCACCTTATCACCCACTCTGGCCCAGAACTCCGCTCTCTTTCCCTTTGCCGCTTGGACCTCTGTTTCACCCGCTTTCTCCTCAGCATCTTCCTCCTCTTTCTGGAAAGTTTCTAGCTCCTCCTCGTTCTCGGCCTTGAGCTTCTCGTAGAGCGCATCATCCCACGGGAAGTTGAAAGTTCCGCTGCTCCTTCGTCGTGCCACCATACTTGCGGCTCCATTTGGTTTCCGCGAAGCAGGTACGGCGGTCTTTCGTGCAGTTCCTTCGCCTGAGGCGTTCAGGATACCATCCGCTGGATGTGCGAGGTACCGGTATAGGGGCGCCATTTTGTGCTCGGAGATAGCATTTTGAAGCTTTTGGAGTGAGGTCTGCCGTAATGATTGTGTCGACGAGGGGTTGGTGAGGGTGAAGATGTCTTGGGCGAGGGAGAGGTTGGGATATTTGGCGTATTGAGGGTCGGAACCCATGGTGGCTGCTTGTGAGGGAGTATGTCGGATTGGAAATGGTGCTCGAAATCTGCCGGAGGACCTAAAGCGTTTCAATAGAGGAAAGTATGAAGTGGATGTCCAGATGTAATGGTCATGTTGATGCTGGTGAGCAAAATGATGGAGCTTAGACGCGCGGAAGCAGCTGCCTTCCTTTTTAGCGCGCCTTCACTATTCGGAATTCGCGATCACCCAAAGCAATTCTCCTATGCTATAATCAAATTGAGAGGAAAGAACTTTGGTGAAGATTCACGCTCTGTCTCTGTTGGCAATCTATGGTCTCGACCAAATCTCAATTGGTACTACCGAATTTCTCACATTACCCTGGACCCTCTTGCCTTTGCTACCCTCAATCCTCTCACACTGCAATCGGCCAGTGCTAGACATGTCTTCACAAGGTACGAAACGTCCTAGAGAAGAGGACCACCCTCCCGAAGCTTCACGCCCTCGCAAGCGTCCTGGAGGAGCTGCTCGTATTTCAAAAGCAGACTCAGAAGCCGTTCTACAGAGACAGCAGCAACGAGCAGAAGAAGACAGGCACGCGGCTGCTACTAGGGGAGTCGAAGAAGTCGTGAGGCAGCATTACAATGCCGTACCTCAGCGGGGGAGGGAATGGCGGAAGACGGACAGCCGAATCAAGGGACTACGAAGCTTCAATAACTGGATCAAGAGCACTATCATACACAAATTCTCGCCGTGTGAGTCTGGGAGAGAACCTTTGCCGTTACGAGTATTGGATATTGGTTGTGGCAAAGGTGGTGATCTTGGCAAATGGCAACAGGCGCCGCAACCAGTCGAGCTCTATGTGGGGGTTGATCCGGCAGAAGTGTCGATTGATCAGGCAAAAGAGCGGTTTTCACAAATGCGATCAGGTGGAGGCAGGGCCAGCAGAGGCGGCAGAGGAGGTCGAGGAGGCTACCAAGGAGGGAGACCACAAAGGACATTCGATGCCGAATTCTTTGCAGAGGATGCCTTTACCTACTCTCTGGGAGACATACCCATTATACGCGAAGTTGGATTTGGGCCTGGCTCTCGCTGGGGTCCTGGTGGCGGCTTCGACGTCGTTTCAATGATGTTCTGCATGCATTACGCCTTTGAAAACGAAGCAAAAGCCAAAGGAATGTTGGCAAATGTGGCTGGTAGCCTTAAAAAGGGGGGAAGATTCCTTGGGGTCGCACCAAACTCGGATGCCATACGCTTAGGGGTAGAGACCTTTCACGAGCGTCAAGCTAAAGCTGCTGCTAGCAATTTGAATGGGAAGCCCAGAGGCACGGTAGATGGCAAAAGCAACGCTGCACTCAGCTCAACGGCGTCTCGAGTTCCAGCAAGTGCTAGTCAAGAAACACAAGCTCCATCATGGAAACGTAAAGCCGTTGATGAGGTGGACGGTGAACCAACCGCGAAGAAGGTCGAGCGGTCTGATGAATCGAACTCCAAGACGGAAATTGCAGCTGCTATCAACGTCCTCACCGAGCCGCCATCGGATCCACCATTCAATGGCGAGAATTTCGAGCCGGAGCATAAGAAGTTAAACGACCAAAAAATTGACGCCGCTGCTGATAAGAAAGACAGTCGCACCGAATCTGATCCAGAGTCCAATGTACCCGAGGGTGATCAGCAACCACTTGTCGCGGAATGGGGCAATGGCATATATCGAGTCCGTTTTCCTGGCAATACGCCCACCGATGGTATCTTCCGACCCCCGTACGGATGGAAGTATAGCTATTTTCTGGAGGAGGCGGTGGAAGAGGTCCCAGAATACGTAGTTCCCTGGGAGGCCTTCCGAGCGTACGAAAACACCTTTCCAAGATGATATAGTTTCGTACTGACTTGAATTCGGCTACTAGTATAGCAGAAGACTACAACCTTGAACTGCAATACCGAAAGCCTTTCACCGAAGTCTGGAACGAGGAAAAAGACTCTCCGGTCTTTGGACCTTTGAGCGAACGTATGGGTGTGAGGGGCAGGGATGCGGGACCGCTGCTAGTCAGTGATGAGGAAATGGAGGCTGCAAGTATGCATTCTGGTCATCGCGGATGGGGATCGTTGTACTGACCACATGCACAGGCTTTTATCATGCATTTTGCTTCTACAAAATCTGAAAGCAGCAAGGTTCCGCAGCTTCGATAATCCGGATTCCTACCTGTATTGCATGAGTACTGAGCCACGTTACAAAGCAAGTAGACCTAGTTTTCTTCTCCGAAGTCTGCATCGAACCTCCGGATAAGACCCATTGGCGACGATCTTATGGCTCGGCAAATTCCTGGAGAAATAAACAAGATCTGTATCCCGCCGTTGATATGTCATACTGAGACGCTGGAGGCCCCTAGCCCTTTTGCACGCTTGCCACTCGATCAAAGGGTGCTGCAGTAGCATTTGAGGATGCTCATGAATCGAACTTGCCTTGTGGTCGCTACAAAACCGAGGGAAACAGAGCCTGTTGGTCTTAAGACCTCCGGCAGGTCTTCATTCAACCCCGCCAGAACTGCGATTCTGGACTTCGAAACTCCTTACTCTTCGAGAACCATACCGCTGGGCTCAGTCGAGGGTCCCGAGCGAGTAACATTATCTAGATCTCATTCCAGCTCCTCGCTGACGATGCCGAAACATACGCTAGTGCTTTGACTTGATTTCTCGAATCATTGCTCTGGTGTTCATGACATAAAATCGCTCAAGCAACCTTCAGTATCCTTCTCGTTTCAGAAGAGTCGGCGCCTATTAAGGCCCCCCTCAAAAGGGTATCGGCAATTAGCCGGAAGGATGCATGCATGCTAAACCCCCGGCCAAAAATGACAGTGTGGCAATATTGCATGAAGTTAGTTGCCATTGGTCCAGAATTAGGCTTCACAGCCCGGTTCTACCGCCTTGACATAATGTCATTTAACATCAAGGAGACCTATTCAACATCAACGTACTCGAAACGATCAAGTTCTACTTAACCTTCATCAGACGCCCAATCTCAGTACACGAGAAGCATTTCTGAGCACCAAGCAACAGCGCTCTTTCATTGTACCACGTCAACATACCCACTTCAACAATGACACCAACGGAAACCCTCCACAGCGCCTTCACTGACGAAAAGGGGTCCCGCGGAACTCCGCCTCTCATGAGCTACGGCTTACCTTTCCTCGAAGCCTGCAGCAGGCACGTCGCCTCGACCTTCAGGAAATTAAAAGTCTACATCATCTGCTCTAGCTCCGTGGCGAAGAACACTTCCAGTCTCGAAGACCTGCAACATGCTCTGGGCAACAAAGTAGTAGGCGTCAGGATTGGCTTGAGACCGCACACCTTCATGAGCGAAGTGCTGGAGGTTATTGAGGACGCGAGGATAGAGCATGCCGATTTGATAATTACCCTCGTTGGGGGAGCTTGATTGATGCCGCGAAGGTGGTAGCTCTCGTAAATTTTACTCCATCCATGGCCTAGATACATTCAGGGTTATCTAATTGGGGAAAACGCAGGCCCTAAGCAACGACGTCCGCACCGAAGACGACCTAACGGCACTCCCCCATCTCTCCAACCCCACAGCCAAAGCGCATCCCGTACATGACATGTCCTAAAGTTCCAAAATCCCTAATGGACAAGCAATACTAAAACCTCGAACTCCATCCGGCCCAAGTGCCCTATCATCTCCATCCCCAGCACGCCCTCCGGTGGCGAATTCTCAGACTACGCCGGCGTAACCCGCGACAGCGACAGCCTGAAATTAGTGTTCTCCTCCCCGACTATCGGCCCTGCTCTCATTATTTTAGACGCCAACCTCGCTGTGACGACTCCATTGAATGTATGGATTCAGACTGGTGTCCGCGCCATCGATCACTGTGTCGAATCGTTCTGCAATCTGAAGCGTGTCGCTGGATTCGATGAGGCTTGTGTCAAGGGATTGCAACGTCTCATCCCTGCTCTCTTGCTCTGCAAAGCCGATCCGTCAAATGCTAAAAACGCGACAAGATTGTCAACTCGGCATCCCGGACGCCATGATGCCTTTACACAAAGGCGTCGTCCACGGTGCCAGTCACGAAGTGGGCACCGGCTCGGACCTCTGGGTGTTGGACACGGAATAACGAGTTGTATCCTGCTACCGGCTGTGTGTAAATGGAACGCTAAGCAGAAGGCTAACGTCGAAAGGCAGAAGTTGATGGAGAAGATATTGTGGGACATCGATGCTGCGAGAGAGTTTTTTGAGGCAAGGGGACTCAAGAAGGGAGAGGCAGACTTGGAAGACCTGATAGATGCGATTGTGAGGGAGAAGTTTGAGGATCTGGCGGTCAATGCCCTGGAGGATAATTGCACGCAGGCTAATCCGGCAAGAATCTACAAGCAAGAGCAGGTGCTGGAGATTCTGGAGATGTGTGCTTGAGATAGGGGTTGAAGTGAACAGGGTTGATGGAGAGGTAGTAGCTTGCAAATGTGTATGTACTCCGACAGCAATTTCATGCAAACCATTCTGCATGTCAGATTAAGCATTAGAATCGCTAGACTTTGTGGGAACATTCTAGTGCTGACTAGACAGAAGATTAAGTCCAAGGTGCATACAACAACACTTGGACCCAATAGTCTATAGCCCGGACTTTTCCACGTCAATCGAGGCTTATCTGATATTCCTTTTCTTGCTCCCTGCCGGCTGGAGAATGTACCTTGGAGGTGTCATATTCCGTGTTCGCAACTCCGCCTTTAGGGCGAGCGTGAGAAGTAACAACACTATATCTCGCGTTCAAATACAGTGTCGTCCAGCTGGCAGATCAAACTTTCAGCATTCAACAAAGTGGACGATGAGGAGACTAAGGTACCGAGGAGATGTGAAAGTCGACGGTCCCCCGCTTCAAGCGGAACGCAGCCATGACACATGACGAGAAGCAAACGCTCACGTTTCTGAAGCTAGAAGTTGACCGCCAAATGGCCTCGCTAGATCCGCACGAGGGATCAGGAAACCAGCAACACTATAGAGTCTATACTCTCGCTTGGTCCATACTTTAGGCCCACCAGGCGGCACTAAGTAATGACAGCAGCTTTCTTCGGGGGAGGCTCTCTCTTATCGATATTTTTGTCCCTAAACGGTGCATCTTCTTCTGATGGTAGGACGAGAGGAGCATGCAGTGTTCCGCCGATCGATAGACTGTTTGGAGAAGCGTATTCCACAACATCCAAGGCTTGTATTTGAGCAGATCATCTACATCCTAGAGTTGTATATCAGGAACTGTGTGCGAAGATTGGAAAAACCGCTCTCGATTTCTTCTAGCGGGCCAATAGGCTTGCCTTTGTGGCTTGGGGCGTTGTGTGTGATTTGAGGTGAGAGGAGCGATCGAGGTCATGATACAAATCCGGTTGCGCGTCTTTGTTCTCTAGACTATATTTGCGGGAGTCTCTGGTGACAGCATATCCATCGATCTCCCTCATGGTAATTCTTTGGTTTCGATCTTAAGACCACACAGTGAGATGCTGTTCCTGGAACCCCTCAGGGGTTTGGAATTCAGGGCTACCGAGTCTCGAACATGTCCACGCAGAGATATAGGCGAAATCGAGACTCAGTCAAGACGGCGCCACAAGAGGCAAGGAAGCGAGGAAGAAGTCAATTCATTCACAGCTAGTGCATCCAATGAGGCGAGAGATGTCCTCAGCTTGTCGAGATCGACGAAATATGCGTCCGAGTATAGTACCTCTACCGAGAAAAATCTCAGCCAGCCACCTAGGGCCTTAGAATAGTCTAGATGCAGGCGTGTCCACGTCAGCGAAAGGTGTTCCCACGGCCTTCCACGTCCCATTGCTGACACATCACCAGGTGCATGGCCATTGATGCCAAGGTGGTCGCCTACTTCTTTTATATAGTCTTTTGAGCTGCCGACGTGCTTCCATCCGACATCTGACCATTGCCACACTAGTAATGTACCCGAGTGGTGGGACGGCGGGTCGGGGGAGAAGGGGCCGCGGTGGGTTTTGTGGGAGGTCGATGGGTTGGGGTTGGTCTTGGTGGCGTGTTCAAGGGTATAGTGCGGCTTCATTTTTTCCTTTTCTGTGATCTGTTGTATAGCTGGGGGTGGACTTGATGCTTGGAATCGTTTTCTTGTACGAAGTGCCTGAGAAAGAGATGCTACGACCATTTAGTCATCGATCTTACGTGGCTAAGGCGAAGGACAGGAGTGGTGCTGCAAGGGTTGATGTCTACTGGTGTGGTAAAGGGATGAACTGCACTTATCCGGACAATTGTGCAAAAGAAGGGTATGATGCCAAAAGAAGTGGGACGGCATCAAAGACTCAGCGCCAATCATTTCCAGGCTTGGAAGACCCATTAGTGTTTTCTTCTCCATACAACATATTTCGTACATATCAACATCTCAAATCGTCAGACTACCAGCAAAAGTATAACTCCCGGCACTCAACAGCCCCGCACTCGTCTGCGCATTCACCGCGTTCAAAAGCGCCTGCCACATAGCAGAGCCCCTCGTCTTCGGCGTGATTTGCGTCACTGCCGCTGCGACCTGCGCGCTCTTCCACCCTTGCCAGCTCGCGTCGATCTGCTGCAGATACTGCGCTTGCCACGTCTGATAGCTACTTTGCCACTGCACGTTCGCGGCACACGGACCCCTGGCGCCGCGTCCGCAGGCTCGGTCCAGTTTCGCGTAAAAGGTCTTGACGCGGTCGGAGACGGCTTTGAAAATGGCGGACACGTTGGGGTCTTGGAGGTAGAGGTACAGCGCGGAGGATTCGCCGACGAGGGCCAGTTGGGCGGCGGCCATGGTCATGGTGGAGGGGGTGTTGCCGCCGAAGAGTTGCGCTTTGAGGCCGTTCAGGTGGGTTTCTAGGTAGACGAGTTCGCTGGTGCGAGTCCCGCCGGACATTTGACTCATGAGCTCGTCGATGGGTCGGCTGCCGGCGGTTTTGATGCTGCCTCCGGCGCCAAAGGTGGTGACGGTCCATTGCTGGCCTTGGCCGAAGAGGATTTGGTTGATGAAGTTGGCGCAAATGTTCCTGTTGTTGACGGCGAGGTAGGCTTGCAGGCCTGCGTTGTTGGCTGCTAACCATCGGAGGAAGATGGCGATGAGTTGGAGCTCGTAGATGTGTTCGGTTGCATAGCTTGCGCTGTCTGGGGCCGTGGGTCCTTGGGTCAGAGCCCAATTGTAGGTAGAACATCGGGGAAGTTGGAACATGTAGCTGTAGTAGGGACTGTAAGAGTTGCCGTTGCCTGTTGTGCTGTAGGAGTTGTAAGATGGAGCGGAGAAATCTTGGCCGCATATTGTGACGTCCCTGGTTGCGGAGTTCGCCCTTGCCTCTATCTCGACAAAGTCGGCGCTATGAAATCTTTTCCTGGGTTTGGTGGTGGTGCTGTTGTCAGTTATGGAGCCTGCGTACTGGGCAAAAGGATCGACTGGACCTGGCGTTGGGATTGGAGCAATTGTAGAATCAGCACAAGCGACACAGGCATCACAGGTCGAGGCTGACGCAGTTGCCGAGGACGTAATGGTAGAAGAGGCGCTTGCAGACATGACGGACGATGCCGTTACAGCGGAAGAGCTACTCGCGACTGGAGCACTTGATGGAGCGATGGAAGAGCCAGCAGCCGAGCTCGCGGAGATTGTTGGAGACGCCTGTGTCCCGGACGGCTGGTTGGCCGATTGTTGCTGGGCAGTTGGCTCGGGACTATCAGGGCCTGCGTTTTCGATTGCTTGAGCGGTAGCTGCAGCGGCTTCAGCGGCGGCGAGCTCAGGAGCGACGGCCGCAGCGATGTCAGCGAGGGCCTCTGCGGATGCGAGAGTTGCTGCAGCCTCACTCAACGAACTGAGGACTGTTGCCAACTCAGCGCTAAGAGCTGTGAAGGCTGCTGCATCTGCAAGGGCCTTTGCCGTTGTGGCAGCTGGATATGTCTGATTAGCGAGTATTCCGTAAAAAGTTCAATATGCCATTCGGAAAAACAATTATACAAACTACATAGGGCATATCCAGGGGTGCTTACCATCTTGAGCGGCAGAGACTGCCTGTTTTAAAGCATTTTCGGTGTCAGTGGTCGGGTTTTGGGAGAATGCTTGTGCTGCACTACTCGCACTTGCAGCACCCGTTACTACACCACCTACTATACCCGGCAAAGCGGAGCTTTGCACAGCGCTTGAGCTCGCTATTGATGAACTTGGAGTCACCGAGCTCGTTGCTGTGAGGATAGGAGGCACTGATGCGGATGAAAGTGCGGAGAACGGAGTCGTGGTTGGTGGTGCCCCAGCAGACGATAGCGCAGAAGATGCAGAACTCGATGCCATGGTTGTTGCACTGCTTGATGGGAGGACCTGCGCACTTGGCGTAGATGACGGTGGAACTGCACTTGACGAAGGCACGATGGGGGAAGAAACTACGCTGCTGGACGTAATTTGCATAATCGACAGGGTGCTGGAGGCCACGATGCTACTGGGAGTAGCCGTCGCGGTGCAATACAGCTGCGGTACGACATTGTAGCCAGAAGGCACAACGTAACAGCCTGCGGGTATAGTTATACAGGAATCGCCACCTTCTCCAGGGCCATAGCCTTGGCAGAATTGGCCTGTTGTATAATGTCAGCACGGGTGGGATAAGAATCAGTCTCCCTATGAAATTGGATGTCTGACCTGGACCCCAAGAGGTAGTGAGTGTCGGCGCTACCTGAGGAGCACTTGAAGAAGTCGGAGTCGGGGGCAATATATGGCACCCAATCTCTGCTAGTTGTTGTTGATATGAGGAACACTGGCTCCAGCACGACGCCGATAGGTCCTGATTCCCATTTTTGCAGCAAATCTGTGCAGCACTGTCGATATCGTGGATTAGCGCTCCTCTCTTCACAATGCGTCTGAACTGAGAGGCTAATCAATGGCGCAAATGGAAAGAAGGCAACGTTTCTACGAGTAAATTGATACGAAATAGCAGGACTTGCTCCAATATATACGTACCATTGTTCCTCACTCGCTTGGGCATTGACAAAGGGGGATAAAAGTGCAGCCAGCAGAGCGAATTCTACAATGGTCTTCATGGTCCTGAGAGCTGGCAATGAGGGCCGAATCCAGTGCCTGTCGGGCTGTGAATCCAGGAGCGACAGATTCTAAATGGAGAGGTGCTCATATATCAAATGCCTCGCTTTAGATCTTGTAGATCAAATGCGTAGTGCCTTGAATTCACCCAATTGTCATTCATGTGCGGATCATAAGAGTAAGACTGTAGATCAAACGACGGCACTTGTCATCATATAGGAAACAACATGATGTGAGCTGAGCGGCCAACTAGAAAGGTTCTCACCTCTCCTTAGCGGAAAGCCTAATAAAGTGAGGGTCTTGGACGGAGAGTTCTCTCGCGGCTCAAGCAAGTCCTTCATGCTTTCGGCCCCATGGCATGAAGGACGCCTCGACTGCATTGTCCTCCATCTGGATCCCCAGCACCAATCACATTGCAAAGACGAAAAAGGCTGTTGTTGTTTTGGGGGCGACGAGCCGAAAATAGCGGGCCGCAAAGGCGCCGGCCTGTTTCATCTTTCCAGCTTCACTATACCTATCGCTTCAATGATGTCGACGCCTCTCGCTGATGCCATCATTGCAGTGGAGCAGTCGTCTCAGTGATAATGCTTCACACAGGTCCGACCGTGTAGTTGCTCGAAGCAGTGACTTCGTACCTCGAAAGTCCTCGCTTCCGGTCGCCGACAACTCGCCGACCAGAAATTTCAGCCCCCACTTCGGTCGCAACCGTGCCACTGTTTGCTGAAACCGCGCTGCTGAAGCGGACCGAATCGCATGACTTCGCCAAGACGATACCCGGTATCTGACATTCTGACGTGATGACGGTGGCACAACGACCATAAGAGAATGGGTGGAAGACTGGGCAGCAGACGGTACATGCAGGTGGGAAATGCTGAGAGAATGTCTTACTAGTCCAAAGTAGTACTAGCCTTGGTCTGCTGAGCGAAAAAGGGGTTGTTGGTCTTGGTTATATGAATTGCCCCTCGGGCGGTTCATTTCGCTACTCACTTCGCTCCCTAGCGAGACGGCCAGTACACCATAGGTAGCCCCCGTGGAAACCGAGAACAGGCATCAACACGCCAAGCCGGAGCCCAGTCGGAGACGGGTTTCAAGCCCGCACATCTAGCCCGAATCGTCCGTGGAAAGGGTGACTTGGCAGTTATCAATGGCGCAGTAACTGAGAAATTGGCATCAAAGAATGACTTCGAAAGCAAGACTGGTTGTTGATGCAATATGAGATGAATTGCTTTTTCATTCTGGAAAGTGGATGAGTGCTGAAGCCGGAAAGAATTTGACGAAATCAGCTTATCACCGCTGAGGCTCTTCGTAGTAGTGAAACCTGGCTTCGAGGGACTGTCTATTATCGAATCTTACGCTAAAGCTGCTTACGTTGCGCGAGGCCTTTGTGCTTCGGAGAGTTTCAGATATCGGTGTACCTGTATTGCGAGTGAAAGCGCAGCGGTAAATAGTTTGAAATCAATTTTCCGTCTATATTCAACATCAAGGCATCACTCACTCACTCACCAACTCACCAACTCACTCATGCACTCATCCACTGTGCACATGGATCTTGCTTCTCCTCTTGAAATGAGTCCCTTTGCTTTGTGCGAGCAGCGCATCTCGCCCACTCGAAATGGATTTTGCTTCGTGGGACCAGCCGAGCATGCTTGCTTCTCTACCAAAAGAAGCCAAGAAGCCAAGAAACCGAGAAGCGTCTCCAGACATCTCAGTATCCGACTCTCCTCAGAAACTGCAACGTCTCATCAGCAATCGCCTCCACCTTCGTCTCCAGCGCAAAATGTCCCGTATCCACAAATTTCACCTCTGCCCTCGGCAAGTCCCTCTTGAAAGCCTCCGCACCCGCTGGTACGAATGCAGGGTCGTTCTTGCCCCATACAGCCAGCAGCGGTACCTGTGATTCGCGGAAATAAGCTTGGAATGCAGGATACATTGCTACGTTGTTACGGTAGTCATAAAACAGAGCTAGTTGGCGATCTTGATCAGCTGGTGTCTGGACGTTCTTGAGGTAATCGTATGTATATGCGGCCGGGTTGACGAGAGGCAGGCCATCAGATGGGACGCCGGACGTGTATTGGTACACTGTCGCTTCGAGGGTCAAGACGCCATTGCGGACGATTTCGTAGTTGTGAGGCGAAGGGTCGGCCCAGAGCGCTTCGATCGGGTCCCAGAATGGATGGCCGAGTCCTTCGACGTACGCGTTGCCATTTTGAGAAATTATCGCTTTGATGGATGATGGATTGCTGAGAGCGAGGCGCAGGCCGACTGGGGCACCGTAGTCGAAGATGTACATGGCGTAGGTGCCGATGTTGAGGGCGGTGAGGAACGCGCTGATTGTGAGAGCTAGGTGGTCGAAGGTGAAGTCATATTCTGGGGGGAAGGTTGTTAACCCGAAGCCGGGGAGGTCGGGCGCAAGGACGTGGTAGGTGGTGGATAAGAGGGGGATGTGGTTGCGAAATTGGTTTGAGGATGAGGGAAAGCCGTGGAGGAGGAGCAGGGTGGGGAGAGTGGGAGAGCCGGCGGAAATGTAGGAGACTGTGGTGTTAGGAGTGATGGCGATGTTGTTGTAGGTGGACGGGTAGGAGAAGGGGTTTGTGGGAGCCATTGTGTCTTTGCCTTTCTTGTGTATGGGAGCGTCTTAGATATGATTAATGTTGGAAGCAACAGCAGGGGACTGAGTATATGTACTACTAATCATGTTTTACTAAGCTTCTGACGTCTTGTTGTTCTGATGAGATTCCAATGTTTCCTAATCATGACGGGCTCTTGTTCCACTTGATGTCAGAGTTGCGGTGGACCGTATCCACAGCTATTCCCAATTGCCCAGTAATAGTTATGATTCTTTTTGCATTAAGAATGAAAACCGACATGGCCCCAGATCTTCTAGGCATTGCAGACTAATGCAATGTCAAAGGATGACGGCAGAGACTGTTTTGTCAGCAGACTATCTCTTCCTGGCAGGAACTTCCGATATCCTTTGAACACAGGCTAAGTGCCGCCAGAAGTGGCGGTGCAAGTCCTTAAACAACATGGACAATAGCAACGTTGTCGAAGAGATCGAAGCATTTGATCTAATATTACCCCCGAAATCTCATCACATTCAAGACGGGTTCTTCCCGGCTGACTCCCAAGATCAATCTGACCAAGGAGGCGCTGACTGGCCATGGGATGTCCCGGTCCAAGAGTGACCATGTACAGCTGCATATCTTTGTATGATCTGTAGGGAGGCAAATGTATGAGCTCCACAAGTAAGTCATTAAGAGATCGAGACTCCCAAAGGCGGAAAGTAATCTAGTCCAACGGTTCAGTACGCCTGTGTCCCTGCGGCTGAGTGACTGAGGCAACAGTCCTTTTTCGATCGACCCGAGTAGGAAATCCTACTCAGACTGCGCTTCCTCTCATATTGCAGAATCTTCCAGGAAAGAATAGTGATGTCGTCGTCCGTGTTCCCTCCCTCGCGGCCCGAAACATCGACGTATAATCATAATCTCCAACCCCACATCTGCGTCGCTGCCTCCCTCTCCCCTTCCAAAATCTCTTTCTCAGAGCCCTCCCTTGCCACACTCTCCTTTACTCTCACTCTCACCCTGCAGCTTTCTGATTGCCCTTCCCCCATCACAGTCTACACAGGGGATCGTTTCCTTTTGTCCGCCGCGCAATCCACCTACCGGAGCGATTACCGTCTCCGTTGCCTTCGGACCGGAACCGTATGTCCAGCGCAAGTGATACAGGAATTCCGCAGGGGGATCTTGCAAATCGAGAACCTGTAACACGACCTCTCCGAATTGAAACTGGGAGCAGTAGTCACGAGGGACGTGAGCATCGGAGTGCATTTCCAGAATCAAAGCATTAGTCTTACTGTTGAGCAACAAGAACTGGAGACGACGCAATCTACGTGTCCAACGGAGTTTTTTCCCTATGTGCAACTTCACTGGCAATTTTGCGCGCAGGCGATGACTACGACGTGCAACTCGCTTATGCGCCGGCCGAATGGCCAAATCATGTCTGGTGGTGGACGAGCGGAACGAAGGGGGAACTTATTCAGGAGGCGGGGAATAGGGGTTCAGAAGGGCCGGTGCCGCTGACCATCAAAAGCGAAGAGCAGATCTTTGCGGTCAAACGGGGCGGGATGCGCAACTTTGTGCGGGTGGACAGGGTGAAGAGTCCGGTTCTGAGGGTTTGGGGGTGATCGACGAAAAGGTGCGTACTACGAATGTGTTACAGCGAATGGGAATGAGAGAGATGGGTCGGGATGTATGCCGATTGCTCAGGTCCTGTGGGTTACGGTGATACTGAACGTTCGTGACGGCTAGGTCATTAGTCCTCAAGCCTCTGATAGAGCCATCACGTGAAAAATTGTGAGGGAGCCAAGGTGTCATGGATCACATGTGCTTTGTATGTCACAGGACGTATCGGCGTAGTCGTGGGTACAACCGTTGATTATGGTGCTTTCCTTGTGGGGTGTTCAAGCTACTACTTAACACAGCCAGCTGTCCTATACGGCCCAGTTCATGTACCCGAAGGAGCTTCAGAGACCGAGGAATGAGCCCTTTCGGGTATGATCTAAGAACTTCGTGTCATTCAAAGCGCCATCTGATGACGCCGAGTAGGTAAGAATCCGCGACTGCAAGCCAAGACGTCAATGAGTCGCGGGGAAGCAGACCAGAGAAGATACTCCTGATAGCGTCATTTTCAAGGTGAAATACACTCCCACCAACCACATTTAAACCCAAACCTCCCCATTTGTTCTTCTCGCATTCTTTATTGTTCTCGCCAAGTTTAGCAGAAGTCCTCATTTAAGTCATCGAGCACACAATACAAATTTCATCGAGTAGGGTGAGCATTCGTCCTTAGTACTATTGCTCTCGCAAAAGCTGATACTTTTGAGTGTCACCATGGAGGATCAGCTTACGGCCTTATCATCTCCGGCTTCGACATCTTCGATGCCTTCAACAGACATCAGCTGGCCCACCGGCACAAGCACAGGCCAGCTAAGAGCGTCCTGGCTTGCCATGAATCTGAATATTAGCATCTGGCTCTACATCGTCATTGGTCTTGCCAAGAATGAACCCATACCCACCTGGGAAACCCTATTCGCAATCACTGTCCTCCAACCCCTCCTGATCCTGCGCTCAAAATTACCTAAAATCTCCGCCGCCATCTACAAATGTGCGTGGCAGCTACGCTTATGCTTATATCGTTATGGAACCGACACACCAAAGTACCACACCCTGCCCTTTTGCCTCAAGCACATCGTCAGTCCTCTAGACATCCACGACCCTTCAACAAGTTTCGGCACGTTTGAATTGTTCCTGCTGACACCTCAGCGAGGCTGGGTCGGCTTAGACTTTCCCAAAATCTTCTCTTCCCGTGGCTTCTTTTCGCGGCTCTTTCGCGGTGAGGAGGATCTGGTGGGTAGAAAGGTCTATGAGGTCGAAGTCGAGCAAGATTTGAAACATGATCACGTTGATGCGGTGACGTCGATGGAGAGGATTACGGGGAGGGTTGTTGGGAAAGTTCTGGGGGTCTGTGAAGTAGGTGATAGGGTGGCGGTGGATATCAAGGAACGGTCTGTGAACAGCGATGGGTGAAAGATGGAGGCGTGGCGAGAGGCGTAGAGAGGTGAGACCAGCACTGAGATTACCTTACCACTGGTGGGAACCTTGAGGAAATAAATTGACGAGAGCCGAAGCAACACCTCTAGTCAGCTTGGACAAAGATACGAGCCAGGGTTGCAACAAACATGTCAGATCTGCTTCACGATCCACTTCGGAACATGCATGATGCCGCGATGGGCTGTGGGAAAGCGGTTCAAGAAGCTAGCACTGATAATTCACATAAAAAACCATCAGACGCCCAGATCCTTGCCTTCGTTTGGTTTTCGCACCTTCAGGTGTTTCTACCCTGATGTCAGCAGACAAGAGTGATCCAGCCGCTATCCCCATGTGCACCTCTCAAACTTTGAAATATGTGATGAAGCATTACAAGGAGGAGTATCCTTCAATGCACTATTTGAAGGGACAAGAAAGCTCTTAATCGGCCTTCGATCTCTTAGGGAAACTCTTGGCTGAACGTCGGACGGTTAAAGTTGCGAATTGAAGATCGAAGGGCATGATACTGTAAGCCTTTGGCCAATCCGATTCTAGCGTGATTCCCACGTTTCCTACAGCATTGCTTGGCATTAAGTCTTGGAACAATGTCACTCAAGTACCAGTCAAAGCTGGAGCGAAACATTCGTGCAGCCACTCTGGCAACTTTTCAAGCCACAATAAATAGCTTGCGCGATAGGAGCTCCTCGCAATCATGGTCCAGCTCAACAGAGCCCAGCGTCAGCCTCGTCTTCCTTTGGGCTTATCTTCGTCGATGACCGCGGAGATGACGTTGCATTTGCACCTGCAGGTTTATGCAGCTGAACCAGCCATCTCGCGTCGCGGCCCAACAGAAAACTCGCCTGCGTTCATGGCCTCCAATAATGGGCCAGACCCTAGACTAAGGAGTAAGGCTTGTGGTTGCCTAATTTCCGCCTTTTCAGAACCCCACTTCAGACATAAAGGGATAGTTATCCTAGCAAGTTCCAGTCTCCTGCAAACGGAGTGCGAAAGATGGCGACCCCCCCAGGTGCAAACAGTCTGAGAATCCTATCTATTGATGGAGGCGGCGTCAAAGGCTACACCGCACTGCTCATACTGCAAAGAATCTGTCGTGCCATGAGGGTGGAGGCCGAGAAGGGGGGTATCGATCTCGCTGATGAGCCCAAGCCTTGCGAGGTCTTTGATCTTATTGTGGGCACATCGACTGGGGGTCTAATCGCCGTCATGCTTGGTAGGCTCCACATGTCTGTTGACGAGTGCATACGAAAATACGAAGACCTGAGCTCGGATATCTTTGGGAAACGGCAGCTGGGTGGTCAGTTCGTAAGATTTTTCAAAGGATTGCTCAAAGTGCCATTCTATGACATCGATACTATGCAAACAGCTATCAAATCAGTGTTGGAGCAGCAAAACAAGGATGTTCAGGAAAATTTCAAAGAGGAAGACCCAGTCTGTAAAACGTGAGAACCTTGATGTTCACTACTTGGCCCGAAGAAGGCTAACCCATACAGTATTGTTTGCGTGACTCGGTCAAAAACAGCCGCGCATGACGTTCTGCGGAATTACGAATCGAAACATGCGGCGCACCAGAACTACAAATGCACGATTTGGGAAGCGGCAAGCGCCACGGCAGCAGCCCCCATGTTCTTCGGAGCCGTCAAACTCGAGCCGGGTGGAGAAATCTGGCGCGATGGAGGATTACGTCGCAACAATCCTGTCAACGTAGCCATCGAACAACTCGGACTCGAGGATGAGTGGAGGGGTAAGCACATCGGGTGTGTGCTCAGCCTTGGAACCGGCGCTCCCCTTATCAATGAAGTTTCCAATAATCTTGCGAAATTCCTCAAAGGCTGCGTCGCCATGATGACCGACTCCGAGGACACCGCCGACGCATTTGCTAGATCTTCCCACGGTCAAAAACTAGCCAACTCTCAGCGGTACTTCCGTTTCAGTGTCGCCCAAGGTATGGAGTATTTGCAAATGGATGAGTTTAAAGAGACAGAGAAGATGAATGCTTTGACAACTCGTTACCTTAGCACGATGAAAAACGGTGACGAAGTTCAGCGATGTGCAAAATCGTTGGTATGGCCTGATCAAAATTGTTAGTGTAGCCTAATAGCGTAGCGTCTGCGGCGATGTTGCTAAGCGTAGTTGCAGGGCAGAAGAAGGTTGAAGAAAAGCCGTCGCTTCTGCCGTATCGTCATTGCCTTCACTTTGTCGACCGAGTGACGTACACAGCAGAGCTTCATCGATTTTTCGATAAAAGTGTTGCCGGTCAACAGAAGTTCGTACTCTGGGGTCCTGGGGGTATTGGGTAAGTCAAATGGCTAGGATACGGTGAAGGGCCCTGACAGACATAAAGGAAGACTCAAATCGCCCTACAATTTGCTCAGTCCATGCGATCAAGACTATCGGTCTTTTGGGTCCGAGCTGACACTGTTGCCAATTTCCTCAATGACTTCCCCCGAATAATGGACCAGCTTGAGCCCTCAAAGACCCATGTGAGCACGAGCCAAGATCGTCCTCTCTTGGCACGAAACGTCACTGCTAGACTGGAAAGAGACCCAAGTTCGTGGCTTCTTGTACTGGACAATGCCGACGATTACAATCTGTTTGTTGGGAAAACTGCGGCGGGAAATGCGATCAACAGCTACGTTCCTAAAGAAGGTCGAGTCCTCATCACGACACGAGACCCTCGATTCCGTGGTACGGTAGCTGCTGCCAAAGATGGCTTGCATGTCGAACCAATGGACACAAGCGAAGCCAGTGATCTGTTCACGAAATCAATTCCGCCCCATCTTGCCAGCCAAAGCTCCTCAGCTATGGTGGACGAACTGTTGGTATTACTCGGCAACCTGCCGCTAGCTTTAGCTCAAGCTGCCGCCAACGTCACTGACCAGCAGCGTCCAGTGCATGAGTACATCGCTGCTTATCGCGACAAACGAAACAGAATATCGCTAATGGCGCAACCTGTGTTGGACGTGGAGACAGAGGGGTTTAGGACAAGTGGCCAATCCATACTATTGACCTACGAAATATCGTTCGAAGACCTTGAACGCGACCACCAGTTATCCGCTCGCTGTCTCAATTACTTCGGATTTTTCCATTGGCAGAAGATACCAGTATCTCTCATCCGCGCTCTGCCCGTACTCGCAGAACTTGACGACCAGTCTTTCCGTGACACGATAAAGCATCTTCTTCATTTGTCTCTGATAGAGGAAATTTCGTATCACGACGGCAGCGAGTACTCTGTTCACCCTATCATCCACGAGGGGATCTCAAATCGACTGTCTCCCGAAGACAAGAGGTCTTATTTGAGCGACAGTGTCGCAGTCATATTGTCTAAACTTCGGAAAATGCATGAGTACCGCGAGTACTTAGCATCGTGGCCATACTTGCAATCACACGCATTGCTACAAGTCAACTTCGCCACAGAAAATAATCTGAAGAGTGAAGCTCTAGCTCTTCTAAATTACCGCTGTGCTGTATTCCTGAGGGTTTCCGGTATGACGTTTGACAGCGTACAACTAGCTACACAAGCTGTCGCGATAGCGCAAGACATTTGCGGCCCTTACCATTGGCTAACCATCAAAGCCTGGGTCGAAAAAATTAAATGTCTAGTTGCGGATAGTCACTTTCGAGAGGGATATAATGAGTCGAAATTTGCTATGGAAAGATTAGACTCTGCCAAGTTAAATAATGAAGCTATGAGCGATGAAGAATATCTGGAATTACGCGCGAAAGTACTGCAAGTGAAGCGTAGCGCTTGCGCGGGCCTCGGTGAGTATAAAGAAGGGGAAGAGACTGCAAATGAGCTTATCGTCTTGAGGCGTGGCTTACCAGAAGATACTGAACTTAGTCTCGAAGACCGTTATAGCCTTAGCGTTTTTCTTTTTGAGCAGGGAAAGTTTCAAGAAGCTCAGGAAATGAACAACGAATTGCTCATTTCAATGGATGAGCAACAGCGAACGGCACACAAGACGGTTTTCTTGACTATCTATGCCCTAAAAGCAGGGATTCTGAGCGGTATGCGACGAGGATCAGAGTTCGAGCCAGCTGTGATCTTAGGCCATGACGAAGAAAGAGACATACTTCAAATCCATCGGGATGTATTCAAAGAACACTTGTCTATACGCTTGATTACAGACCGATTTGTTTGGCTAAGTTGTAACAATCTTCTGAGTGAGCTGAGCCAGAAAGGCGAGACGCCAGAAGCGGCGGATATCTTGAAGAGAATAATTACCGGAGCCGTTGAGTCAGGGTTCCGCTTCGAAGGCCAAATGATACAGGTATTTGGCACGACTCTGCGCTACGGACTGGATGTGATAGAATCGCTTCATGGGACTGGAGATGCTCGCCAAGAACCGCCAGGACTACCGATCGCAAATCTCTTTGTCCAGATAATAGAGCTGGCCGGCACTGCAATGAGAAGGCACTGGCGTGGTTCCCGTCCATTATACGACTTTGCTCTCCTTTTTTCACGCCTTGGCGACTCGCACAGAGCAGAGGAGTTGCTCTGCGAAGCATTGCAAGACAACAGGTTGGAGGAAGATAAATCGATGGAAGGACCGATTCACTACAACCTCATGTTGGCGATTGCACTACAGGGACGTCCAGACGATGCGAGGCGCTATAGGGATACCCATCTTGCTCTCATTACCCCCGAAGAGTCTAAACGTGGCGACTTGGAGCAGCAATTGCGGCTGGTTAGGGAAGCGAAAGAACTTTACGACAAGGCAAAAGGCATACTGGCTGGTCGAAACAGCAAGGTGCCGGAAAGTTGGTGGACTGAGAACAGGGTAGCGCTGAACAGAGTTCAGCTTCGTTACGGTCTTCTGGTACCTGCGACGGCTGGAGAGGATCGAGGTCCATATGGAGATGCATCGGATACGGTACTGAAAAAGCAAAAGCGAAAACCTCGAGGGTTGGGGGGTATCATCGACAAGCTCCACAGAACTTCTCCTTCCAATCCACATGACTGAACGTCGTGTCTTCGATAACGATGACATCGGGTGCATGTGCCAACGCAGTCTTCAACAACCAAACATTCGCACGATGTTGCCTACTCCCTGACGAATAACGACTGTCCGCATTGATGTTGTGTGACATGCTCCCTACAAGGCACACGCCCTGCGGTGAACTTGGAAAGCGCGAGACTCTTCGAGACTGGACAACATACCCATCTCAGGCACTTTGACTGCGCTCCTTTCGATCGAGCCTACATAGGGATGCTTTTGGAGGCCGCATTTGTTTTTCTTTCGTCTGATCTCAAAGTGCGCAACCTATGTAGCCATGATCAAGACTTGTATAGGTACCGAACCCTAAGCGGACTCGGGCTCTGAACATCTCTACAAGCCTGATACCAATTGCAGGTGTGGTCCCTGATGCAACTAAAGTAGTAGCGGCGACCAGCCCAAAGTGTGTGTGTTTTCGAAGCCGGAGGGGCGCCCCTCTAGCCATAGAAAATAGAGTGGGACTGTTTTTGCCCACTCGGCCACGCAACCATGTCCGAATTAGGTACAAAACTGGCTAAAGTACACGTGAAAAGCCAGGGAAGACTCCCGCTGCCACCGGAAACCATTACACTCTGCAGCATTACAACCAGACCCTCCCCTTTCGTCTTTTGTCCGACAGAGTCCAACTGTGTTGGATTGCATACACCACAGGTGGATCTCGTAGCTGGCCGACCAGTCCACGGTAGATGCCCTGGGGGAAGTGACTTCAGCTGTGGGCGTGAGATGGGGACGGGATGAAAGGAAGTACGAAGTTCAAAAGTGGCGGTTTCCAAGCTTTTAGTTGTCCCATTCATGAGAAACACGCATCACATGCATCAGAGTGTAGATAGTGGTTGGGCCGTCTCACGCCGGGGATTGAATTTCAGGCCTAGATAGAGGCCTGAACAGGCATATATCTCTCGTACCCCAGCGCAAGAAAACTCCCACGCCGATGGTATAGACCTGGAATGAGATGGTAGCTATATACAGGTGTGGATGAATAAAAGGACGAAAAGTATATAGTGGCTCTGAAAGAGCCGGCATCGCATGGAGAGCCATTGACAGGTGTGAAACAGATGGCTATACAGCTCATACTGGACACCTGTCTCCTACACCTTGCAGAGGTACCGACAAGGCCCTGAAACAGGGGCATATTATGTAACCCACTCACCCCCAGTCCCACTGTGGCGAATAGTTCCTCCCTATCAATAGTATCTTCGTTACACACCGCTATTGACTTGGTCTAGCACGGTCCTAACAACATCATCAATGTAAGCGGCCAAGACTGATCTCTACTCAGACATATTTCCGAACAGGTTTCGTCATTCGTTCCGCTTGTGCGGGGGTGCCCACTATGACGGAGGATACGGTTACATCCCCCTCTCAAACCTCGCAGCACCTGTGGTTTTTACCAACCTTCTGCGTCGGAGCGGCGTCATAATCGCTCGAACTCCGGTATCCCATGCCAGTACCGTCTTTTGTCACCCAGTCAATCGTGTACACATACAGCGCTCGATTCTGAGGATGCGGTCCTCGAAGCTTAGTCATCTTAATATGTATATGTTCCAAAATCTGCGAATCGTTTACAACTTGCCAATCAAAGAACCTATCACGGTTTTTTGATTCGTGATCAGACGGAATCGCAGGAATGATCCTTTCCAACAATCGCGTTACTTTCTCCAGAAGGTATCGATGAACTGTTCCAGATGCATGAGGCGAGAGGATTGTCAGGTGTGTGCAGGCTCTACTGTCACCCACAAGGCTGCATCACCGCACCACAAGCAAACGCCGCCCAGTCATGCCGCATGACACCACGGGCCTTCTGATCTCCCTCAGCTCGGCACAGTGCGTCGCAAAGAGGTACACTGCAGCAGATGTAGGGGCGGACGTGGTCAGGTGGCAATCTATGAAGGTTGAGGTTCCTGTGGTCCAGTATTCAAAACAGGCAGGTATGCTGGAGACATGCTCAGATGACAGGTCTCTGCGGGCTGTTGAACCTTCGATTCTGCAGTTGAGGCGTGTTTGAATAACCTGCAGGTGGACCAGAGTGCTTTTCAGGATGTACAGTGGCTACGTCAATGCATTGCCACCGATGTTACGTGAAGTTTCATTGATTTTGGCCACCAAGCCTCCTTGATACACCACTACTCCGTTCGCAGCTATTGCCGTCTCTCACACAGGGTTGCGAAGAAATACAAGGCCCATCCTACCGCCACGGCCCCAAGCGGCGAGAGAGCGTTTGCCCCAGTCTGTCGGGCTCCACCATGACTTCATTCCAAGACTTTTCCGCGGCTTAGCCAGGTAGCAGTCAGCTGGGTTCTGATCACATTGGCATTCCGAAGGCGAGATTGCATACCCAAGTCGAAGCCTCTACTGTTGCAATTTCCGAGCGACATGGCTATCAGGGGCTAGCGCTGATGTGATAGCGAGGCAAGGGAGCTGAGCTGTGCTCTTTGCTTGTGTCATGATCAGTCCAGCACAGCCCAAAGGAATGATCGTTAGATGCTGATGCTTGTTAGGGATCGATCCAAGGAGATACGTTGAAGGCCGTTGGTTTCAGACCGGCGGCGGGGTAGAGGTATTGAGAACGGTGGAAGCTGACAGAGACATCTTATGTGTGGGTCGATGATGGTTACGAGTTTCAAGCTCTTCTTTCAGAATAGGGGCTCGTGTTCCTGCGGCGAAGTATGAGGATGAGAGGTTTCCCTAGGGTATAAATAACACGTATGGACCACCTGTTTTGCCATAGACCAGAAAGCATCCACCATTTCCGTCGAGAAACTCATCACTACCTTGTTCATTCCCGAAGCCATTCAAGCTATTCTATCAGCAATGTTCTCCTCCGCCATCATTCCCAGTCTTCTTCTCGGCCTCTCACAGATCCACAGCAGTATTGCTCAACCGGTGAATGCTAGCAGCGTCATCGTCACCCTTGCCGCCTCTGATCATTTCCCCCATGCCAAGGGCGACTTGAGCCCGTTCGACGTTGACGTCAACTACGTCGGTTACAACGCTAGTACCCAGTCATGGCTCACGAGCCTCAACCCAGCTTCTGGCGCTAGCGACGAGGAAAGGGCTAGGATCATGACCGAGGCCGCCTACGCGAAGCCATTCGATGCGAACGACCCAGACATGACCGCGGACGTCGACTCCCTGTTGGCCACCATTGCTGGCAATGCCACCGCCCTTGAAAAACGTGCCGGCTCCTCTTTCAAGGTCGTTGCAGGCCACGCGGTCAAATGGGGTGCCTGCGCTAAGGTCTTCGGCTGCCTGAGCGGCTCGACTTGTACTTTTAGTCTGAATGTTGGCAAGGCACCCCGCAGCCAGTGTCAGTCCCAGGGCGGGTCGAACTGTTGCATCAGCTGGTCCGACTACAATGTCAGGTTCGGCTTCTTCAAAACCACGTGGACAACATGCAACGATGAAGTCACGGCCCAGAAAAGGAAGACGGCCTCTTGCAAGGGTTACGGCAGCTCGTCTCAAGGCGGTGATGTCTGCCTCAGTAACCGTGCCAATAAGTGTAACTAAGTATATCGCGTTGTGACTGAGTAGCTATGGAAGAGTGCGGAAGGGGGTTTCAACAACTCATGTGCAGGGTCGGGGATGGAAAGTGTTTCGGAGGTGGAGAAGTGTTCGCTCATTGCCGGGTATAGAATGATAGACTGTTTGCCATTTGCATGTATCTCGGATATATAGAACCATCGTTTGTGATCGACACTCGCACACAAGTCCCCACACACATGATTGCTGTCCCAATGTGCGCGTTTCAGAACAGTGGTACCCTGTGACTTATATGAAATCCCCTTGCGCCGACGACATCAACCATGCCTGAACTGGAGATGATAAGCCAACACCGCCCCACCGCTGCTTCCGTTGCTGCACAATTCTTACCGCTTCTTCCATCCCTCCCTTGCCCTCACCCTTTGCTCCCAGAATTTGCGTCGTCGCTCCCAGTCATTACAACATCCGCCCGCCCGCACGACGGGCATTGCTTCGGAGGGATCGCCTTATCGGAAGACCTCGGTGCCAACCACTGTACCATCAGCCATGAAGTAGCGGCGAGCGCGAGCAGGTAAAAGAAGACAAGGACGAGGAAAGTGTGCGATGGAAATGCTTGGAGCGACTCGGTCACGAAACCGAGAGCGTCGTGCTTTGTTTGCCGTGTGGCGATGGGAGGCGATGCGGCCATTATTTTTTCGAGTATCGGTGGGGTTCGATGGGAGAATGGGATGGTGTGGCGGTGTTGGTGAGGTGAGGACTGCGAAAGGCGGGATGTGTGGATGTTTTTATGACGGCGAGGAGCGATTATCGGGACGGTGGGATTGCCCATTATTTAGGCGTATGTGTTACGAGGACAGGTTGCCCAACGGAATAACAAAGGGCCGAACAGTGATAGGTACTGCTATGACCATACTTGTAGAGACTCCTTGCCACAGTAGGACTGGGGGTTAGTGATTCCACATATTCGCATCTTTCAGCCGTTTCAGCAAGTGACTATTCTAGCGAATATACATTTAGAAAAAATGTACATATACTACCACATCTATAACTGTTTTTTATTTAATTTCATTTCTTTTAAAATTATAATAGTCTTTACGGTTGATTAAACAACCACCAACGCTATGGCCTTATAATGAACCCACTAACCTAAAGTATAGTCCCACTGTTGCGATAATACAACCTTTTACAATGCTACAATCATATAGCTTGATATTAGCTATTCTTAAGTATGTTGATGATACGTAGTTTTACGCGCTTTACAGTCTGCCCCTGAATCTGTAATCCCTCAATTAAGAAATGTTTGGGCTATCTTGGCCGTCAACAAGACATCTAGAAATTGTGAAGCGCGAACGCTTTTTGAGGATCTCGACTTGGGAAGTTCAAAACAGTGCGTATAGGATCGAGAACATTTCCAATAAAGAATATACTAGCAAACTCCGAGGTGATGGCCTAATGAGAGGTTTAAGCACGTTAACAGATGATGCTGTAGTCTTGTCAACCCAAAACGATTATAGCATCTTGTGCACACGCTAATACATAAAGACCAGTGGACCTGCACCAACTCATACCGCAGCTCACAATCTTGATTCACAAGTCGTCATTCCTAGCTCATATGCTTTCCTATAACTCTTTTCATGAAGGTACAGAAGAACATTCCGGCGGATGTAGCGCCGCAGTATGCCTTTGCTACGAAGTGTGACGGAATCTATGCTGCTCTCTCAATGCAATGTAATGCTGAACTGACTCGGAGAACGAAAAAGCTCAGCTCCTCGCATTGTCAGTGTAGATTATACCTCAAAGAAGGCAGGTCCGGACGTCCCGGACGGGCGAGATTGTGGCGCAGTGCAGCTTTCATGCGAGTTGACGGATATGATCTGAGGATAGCGAATGGTTCCTTTTTCCTAGATGTACGCCACAGAAAAGCAGGGAAGATCATTGTGTTGCCGCCTGAGGAAGCATCGTCTTACATCTTCGTGCAAACTGTCATGGCTCAGGTAAATCTTTTTCCCTAGAGATCAATCTTGTTTTTGATTTTTGCCCAATCCTGCAACTGTGCACTCGACCTTCATCTTTTTCCCATCATGGATCTGTATTTGAGTAAAATGATTATCCTTTGCTTCGTACTTGGCCTATGTACGAGCCAACTAGCGTCAAGTGAAAATTGTCGGTTACTCACTCCACGTAGCTGCTTCTTGTAGCACTTGTAGTGCAGCCAGGCCAGCACCGATATGCACAGGCTGCGATGTCAACGCAGATTTGATTACCATGAATAGTACTTCTTGGGATTATGGCAATCCTGCGATAGGGTAGGGTTCCGGAAAGACAACGCTACCTTGTGGCTAATACATAGAGTCCACAGGACACCATACCTGAATGCCTACCTTGCCATCACGGCATACTCTATCACCACATCATCATCAATATCAGGGAATTGTGTCGAACATGCCATCTCACCGACCCCATTGATTACCGTCTACATAGCCAATATCACATCCTCATTAGATTTCTTCCGCTTCTTACCTACGTCTAGTCTAGCAGGGTTAACAGGCGTGGCGGGAGATGCTGTGTTTAGCAGCCTTGAACAAGATGGCTACTCCTCTTTTCTGGATGACGCATACTCTGACATTTTAGCCACCGAAGGATTGGAAGGCTGTACTGCTTCAATACCGCCGTCACAACGCATTCCAACGTTCGTGGGAGCTCGAGCAGCAGTCTCAACGACAGTAGCCTCTCCGGCAACTCCAGCGGAAGGCTCAGCGGCAGTACACTCAGCCGAAAACTTGACTGGGAGCTCAACACCAGGGAGCCGTGGCCATCCTACGCAAATCATCATCCTCTCTGTTGTATTACCAACCGTCGGAATCATGATACTTCTGTTCTGCTTCATCATCATCCGTAGATACCGGAACAAACGAAGCCAGGCAGCCGACGCGATGCATCCAGAAAAATCATCCGACGCGCAACTCTACGTGGATCAGAAAGCAGAGTTGGAAGATGAAGAACGGAGGAGGCATGAACTAGAAGCCGAAAGAACGAGGCATGAGTTGAACGGGGAAGACACCGTATTCGAGATGCCCGATAACGGCGACTCACGGATGCATTCAGCGTCGTCCCATAGACCCCACGAGTTGAGAGGAGCGGAACATTCACAAGAACTCGAAGTCCCAAGCAACGTCTGAGTGCTCAGTAGAAGCCCGTTGACGTTGTCAATCGGAGCCGCGTTTGCAGCCCTTCTTACGAAGTTAATGACCCCCTCCCATCATTCCCTCCGGGTTTTGTGCTCCTGGTTTCAAATGTGCAGCTGAGTCGCACTCAAAGTGTATACCAGTTTGACCTCCGCCGCCGCTCCCGCTCTCGCGGCTCCGGTGACGGAAGTCGCGTTCTTCACGGTGAGAAACGGCGCCCGCGAGGACGCGAAGGGCTCGAATAGGAGACGAGGTGGTGGATCGTGAGCATCCCGTCATCACGGTCGGGAAAAGTTTGGGAGGCGCCATCGGCTGGGGTGAGTCGAATCGAGTCGAATCGAATCGGATCCTGTCTCCTATCCGGCCGACGGCTTTACCTTTTTCTGGGCTTTGTTTGCGTGGCATCTGACCATAACCTAACCGACAGTCTTCAACGCGACGAACGCCGGCGACGCGGAATGCATCGCCCTGCACGGCGTCGAGGACCACATCCGGTGGAGGCCGTCGCCGGCACATGCGCGGGTTGTCGAAGAGATGGGACGGTACTTTAGCCCTTGGTGGAGCTGGGACTGGGGAATGCGAGGGTGGCCGGGCGGGGATCTTTTCGTCCCGGGGGGCATATATTATGTTCCATGTGAGGAGGGTCCGTGGAGAGGGGGTGGGAAATGGGCGAGGTCTGGATTGCGGGTTGGTCTTGGTGTGGTCTTGGGCTTGGCTTCTGCTCTCTGAGTCATGGATCCTTTCAGGGGGTCTGGCTATTTGAGGTGGGTTAGATTGCTTTGGATGTTGATTGGGGAACTTCTTCGAAGCCGCAAGGTGCGGGGTAAGGTATTTAGGGAGCAGGCCCGAACGGGATAAAGTACAGCAAAGTTGGAACATTTGGTGCGTGGCAATATTATTGATTCTAGGCTATTTCGGGTCGCAACATCATCATCGGCTTTATCGCCAGCCTCAGCGCTCCTCCATCTGCTTCCTTTACAAAATCCTCTTCCGTCTGTCTTCCCCTTGTCCGCCTCCAAACATGAACCAGAAGCGCAATTCCATCCCGGTGCAACCACGCCTGAAGCAATCGTAGGGCCGGAGATAGTCAATGTCGTTTGTGGTGCAGCAGAGGCACCCGAGCCGAGCAGAATGTACGCCGGCGAGGTCTGCGTTGGGGTGGTTCCATACGGCGTGTGTCCGGTTTATTGGCGTGTCCCTTTGTTGGAAGTCGGACTCATCATCATCGTGCGATCATGATCGATCATTCATAGCATCTCATGTCGTAATCGTACTTCTTTCAGTAGTAATAGTCATCGTCTTTGGCCGGCACGGGCGGCGCACCCCTGGCGGTTCGCGACCGGTTCCGCCGCTCCCGCTCCTTCATGTCCGCCTCGTACAGGCTCCCGCGGCCGGAGTGGGAGTGCTTCTCGCGCCGCGGTGTAGGCGGCATGGCGGTCTCGAGCATCGGCTTGCGGATGTAGCGGGGCTCCTGCGGGCGTCGGTGCTCGAAGGTCGGCTGCATCACCCTTGGGGCGACGTGGTACGTCTCGTCGTAGCTGGCGGCGGGGACCCTCCGGCGCAGGCGGAGGCCGCGTTCCATCGCCTTGAGCAGCTCGCGGACGACGGCGCAGTCGACCGGGATCTCCATCTGCACGCGCCGGTTGCCCTCGAGGTCGACGACGGAGAAGGTTTGGCCGGCTTTGTTGAAGACGTACTGGGCGACGTCGAGGGCTCGCTGGTGGCCTTTGGAGCAGAGACTGCCGCCTTTGCGGTGGACTTCGTAGGGGTGGGCGCAGGCGGAGCAGTGAGAGGCGTGGCGGGCGAAGGTTTTCATGACGTAGAGCTCGTCGTCGTGGGGTAGACGCGAGTAGGTGGCGGGGATGGGCGCGAAGCCTACTTGGCGGGGTGCGGAATCCATTGTGGGTTCAGGGTGGGTTGGTTTTGGTGAAATCGGTGGGAATGATGGTGGGGTTGAGATGTAGTAGTACGTGGTCTTGGTGTATTGGGGAGACACCTTAAGAATCGGCGACAATGGGCTGGTTAAGTAGACGACGCTCGACGTTGTTTGGAGATAATGATAGCACGGGTAACACAGAATGATGTCACGCAATCCTTGATGACGACGTGAAGGATTGAAATATGAGAGGTCGTGTTTCGAGGCCGATGTTGTTGTTGGTGAAGAGGAAAGGATCGGTGGGCGAAGCAGGATTTATTACCTTGGCCAACACCGTGTGTTATGTTTGCGTTTGAGAAATGTTAGAAGATGAAGAGAAGAGAGGAAAGAGATGTGCGCGATTGGGAGATGATATAGAAAATGAGAAGTATGGATGAGAAGTATGTAATTGATGCCTGTTGATCCAAACTTGCCTAGCTTCGAGTCATAGGCATCAATGGCCCTATGCACGCTCTAAGGCTCTATCAGGTGTAGACACCATCAAATGCCAGTTCGCACTAAGGTCAGCTGAGACTCATCAGTGGTCAATTGACTCAATTGCTGCCTTGCGACTGGCCGTTCCGTCATCCGTTGACCAACTATCGCGCTTGGCCTTGTGGCTTCGCAAGCTGTGCTCAAAGCCACCGGAGTTCATCGACGTCGAGAGCCCATCTTGGTGGGGGGCCATGCCCACAAGGCTGAGTACAGGTGGTCTCGGGTAGCGGTAATCACGCCGGTGGTGTGTAGCATTGAATGTGAGCATTGCATGAATTGATTGAACAATTGCAAGCTGCGCCTACTTGTTGCGGGGATGTTGTGGAATGTGGCAACAATTATGACTGTTGGGAGAGACGCGAATGAGAGTAAAAGTAGCAGTAGAAAATGGTGATGGAGGGTGAAAATGGATGGAAAGTGGGGAACAGGAATCCATCGCTTCATACGCTAAGAATTTAAGCGATACACTATACCACTTTGGGAGTGGCTTGGCTGCTAGGGTGGGATCCAATATGACTGCGGGAAAATGCCAAGACTGTCCATGGCAGCTGAAGTCTTGCCGAAATATTGAAAGGTTGAAAGGAAGGCAGACTCGATGATGACAAACATGAAATAAACACACACCGATAAACGCTCTCAGCACAGCTGTATTCCTGATGCTGCTGGCACACGCGGCCAATTAATCTATCCTTCTGACTTTGTCAAACCGCCAGCCGTCAGCAATTGCTTTCCGCCATACTGTGCTTTGATCCTCTCCTCCCGCTTTGTCTCACTCCAAACCGCCGAAGTGACTCGATGCTAAAATGAATGCGTCATCCGATTACGTCTTCGTCTTGATTGTGCTAATACTTATCTTCTCAAAACTGAAAAGACCATCAGGCTTCGGCACACCTATTCATCTGCTCACCTGTTCATGTTTGCCGAAGCAGGGGCCGGCATGCAGAACAGAAGACGTGTCAGGATCTGGCAGCCATGAGTCTTGATCCAACACCTTGCGTTTGGTGAGTCCAATTGTGACAGCCCTGGCCGTGCCATCTCCAGACGTGACGGCCAACGCTGCAGACTTTGAAACAGTGTACGCGTTGCCTCGAGGCTGTTGCTTGAGCTCCAACTTTACCATCCTTTCCATCCTTCGCGGACCCTTCGATCGTCTTCAGCCTCATGACATCAGAGTCAAACGTGTTGTAGATGCAGCTTTGATGAACATCTGAGCCTGAACATGTGGTCGTCATCGGCGATCTTTGGCCGTACTTACCCCAGCTTTTCGGGAGATTTGGCTGCTCTGGATGACGAGGTCTCACATCATCCTCCCGAGGGTTACAATGCATGACCTTGTTGCCTGACGCTCTGTTTCTACTGTGCCACACCAACCTTGGCAAGAGGTCATGTCCTCCAGGCTCCACACTCAATCTTCCAAATCTCGCCCCTCCTCCCAAAAAACGCCATCTGTAAAAAGCCTTTGCGAGTTCCACCGGATCTATTTGATCCGAGGGGTGACGGCTAAAGTGGTGTTCTGTTATGCCGTCAGCCTTCAGCATGAAAGACCAGATCCGCACGGCAACTCTGAAGACGACCTTTCCTTTGTACGCTGGCATAGCTTGAATAAGTGATGTTGAAAAAGCACCGTCATCATCTATTATGTTTAGAAACGCAATGCCAAGTTCACAACCGTTCTGTGAGACCAAGACAGCTTGGACCTTGATATTCATGCACCAGAGAGCTTGACGGATGGCCGTTACATTGGTACAGGGATCCTGTCTGATGCTTTGAGGCTAAAAAGGGTAGAAGCTGGCGGACGTCATCTGTCACATCCTATGTGCAAACAATTCACTTTATCGGAATGGCTCATAGCACAAAGTTATTTCGATCACTTTCCGCTTCTCTCTCCGTCTCAGATCTGGTCCGTCTCAACTGGAGCAAGAATCACGCCACGCACGCCTAGTATTTGAACATGTCCGCTTGATGATCCATATTTCCGACAGAAAACGCACAATCTAGCAGAGGTCACGTACAACAAAGAACATTGGCAGAGCGATCATTGCCCAAAAATGGCAGCTGCCGACATTCTCCGTCACGTCCCCTACATTGCCACCCCTGTTTCCTCGAGACTCCCAGAGATTGAGAGCCCTTCACCAAGGCCTCAAAAAAGTATGGAGAAGGAAACTCATTCACGCATGAGTCTTCACGGTTGCAATGTCTCGTTTCAAGATCTTTGAAAGGTAGCTTCGAGCTTTCCACCAGAGTACCGCGGCGATTGATGGCCAAAATCCCATGACATCGAAAGCGTGGACACGATGAATCCCCATGATTGCGCTGGATCCGTTTCATCACAGAACAATGAACTTGCAACCCGATGGACGTATCAACATGGTTGGGCAGTTGAATTAACCCGCAAACACAGCTTGTTTTCTAAGCCTAATCTGTACGTGCGCAGGCCGGTCGCTCTAATCCATTCAAGCAAGTGAGTTCGCCACTTTTTGGGTGAGTCGCGTCACGTGCGCTCAACCAGGCTCACCTCGGTTGAATAAGCTGTAGGTAACGCATCTCGAAAACGTCCCCTAGGGACCAAAACCGAATCCCACATTTCCTCCATCCCCACCATCGATGCGAAAAGGGTCAAATTTTAACGACGACACTATCCAAGGTAGTGCTACGATACCGCAGTGCATGATGGTGCCGTGCCCGTCAGCTTGGCCTCTATATAGGGGCAGCGCGCCTCCCCTCGAGCGACTCCTACCACGTACTCCTCATCTGCCCTCCTCGTCTGCTCTTTCCTGGGACTATTTGCCTCGTCAGATGCCTTCTTCACGCAAATCCTCTTTCAGCACTCCTCGGCTTTCGCTGCCGCCATGGGCCGCAAGCGCAAGACCGCCAAACTCGCACGCGAGAACGGTTTCAACGACAACGAGACTTTCGCCGATGATGCTGAGAGCCTCAAGCCTATGACGGATGGCGGCGAGGGCGCTTATAGGGATGCACTGGAGATCTGGGCCGAGTCAGTCTCATGACCATGTTCCATATGCGTTGGGATTGCTAGTTTTGTTTGATTAAGAATGAGTAAGCTAGAAGGGGGGTAAGAATAGAACTGAACTCATGTGGTGCTAAAAGAGGTTGATGTGGACATGACTTCGACGTGCCTTGGCTTGGGCTGACAATGGCAGGAATGGTGACATATCCAACCGCAAATCGAAAGAGTCAATAGCCACAATGCGACCGACAAACTTGAACAGCGCTGCTTACAGAGCAAAGTGTCGTAAGATTTTCTCCGAGTATATCTATAGAACCGAGCTCTTTCGAAAAGGACATCAACCGCCGACGAAGTCTGAAGCGAGCGGCCAAATTCGGCATCTCGATCGAACTAGCAAAATACGGCGGATGACGCGGATAATCTATAACCCTGACGAACACTACCGCAGGACAATAATCTATCTCTTCAAAAAGCAACTGAGAAGATACTCCAACGGTGTATACAAGGGATGATACTAGGAAATTGGTACATCATTCGAAAGAGCGGTTCTGGTACCCTCTCCGATAAATACTGCGGAGAGGAACCTACCTTGAAGACTAATAGCTGTGGATAATACGTACTACCGACCAATAAGATACGGCGACCGCTATAGACGGACAGTTTCCTATCTCGAACCTAGCTTCACCATAGATTGTCGTCGAAAATAGTAATAAGCGGATAAGCAAGCTCCAGTTGGTCAATGAGCTTTGAATATCAAAGAATCGGATAATCGTAGTGACGGATCGACAGCGACTAGCGGAAGAAGAAAGGATCCGATTGATTTATATAATGTGCGCAGCCGCATTGGTCAAGCAGGATCTAGAGCAGGGAGAGCAGGACTTTGCAGGGACGGTGGAATTTCTTGTGACGTAGGATCGTATATCCTATGGATGGATTCGTAACCCTGTTGCGACCGTGCCGGATCGAGTCTATGGTGGTGTTTAATTAGGAAATCAATTAATAAGGAGGTTTATGCTATGGACAGTGGTATGGGATAGGTAGGCCGCAGGGACTCTGCCAAGAGGCGCTAGGTCCGGTTAGGAAGGAGGTCAACATGTGGTGAGTAATAAAACTGACTCAAACTTGATTCGATTTATTCCAGTGGTGGGGGACGGGTCCGTGGAAAGTCCTCCTTGAGATAGCGATATATATTTAAATTAGACCAATCTCACCGAGCCGAAGGTCCTCCTTGGTCAAACCACCCAGTGAGCTTGGGGCCAACGGGCCAGAATTTTGTCACCTCATGACGCCACTGATATTGCAAAATCTCGACTATAGTACATCCCAAAATCCCCTACGGTACCACACCGGTCGCGCGCCCGTTCAAGCCGTCTGCTCTCACGCTCGACCTCACCCGCCGCTTCAACGCCGGTTCCGGCACAGGACCTCCCCTCCTCCACCCGTTCCCTGAGCGCATCGTTCATCAGCCCGGAGCCCCTCCGCGTCGTCCCGTACATGTCGGAGCCGATCCGGTGCAGCCCGTGCGCCGGAATACCGGCCAAGCGTCCCGACTGCTTGAATCGGGTGCCCGGCTCGGTGGGGCGTGGGATGATGTGGTGGTGGGGCTCGTTCAGGGTTGCGTACCACGGTTGTGCGTTACGAGTGCGCCTTGAAGTGCTACCGCCTTATGCCTTGTCGTTGTAGACGGCGACGTCTCTCTTTCACAGTCAAAGCTTCGACCCGAAGATTTATCCACGGCAGTGTCCTGGGATCCCGTTCTGTGGCATCTGACCGGGATCAGCGCTTCTTATTATTGCATCAAGGATGCTGACACTCTCCTTTTGTTCAGTCCGTTACTATCGGAACGGATTGCTATTATGTCCCTGCTCCGCCGCTCTGTTACCTACCTGGCTACTTGCCCTACCCTACCTTTCTCTGTTACCTACCCTGTTACCTGGTTGCCTGCCCAGCTATCTGCCTTGCCCTACTCTTTCATCTACCCTGCTCTTTCATCTACCCTGTTCTGCTGCCTGCCTGATTCTGTTTTGCTCTCCGCCCTGCGACTCGGCCACCTGCCCCTACCGCGTTAGGTGCCTATTATCTACCCTACTGCCTAGCCCAGCCTTTGCTCTTCGCTGGCTCTCAACTTAGCGCTTGAATCGTTGTCCCTCACTTCTTAAAGCAGAAATTCCTGATATCAACTGTGGATGTGTGCCGTTGATTCGGCCTCGTAGTGACTGAGGGTGAGAGAACGCGACATCAAGCATTGAAAGCTTCGCCATACAGATTGGAATCCAGAGAGTGTGCAAGATTCTGGAGACCCTTTCTCGGGTTGTGCGATAAAGACCAGACATACGCTGGTAGTTCCACCGAGTGAAGGAGAATAGAGAGGAAGAAGGCGTCCGACTCGTGGTTTGACTCCATAAATAAATAATGAGAAAGACCTCGCGCGGGTAGGAGAGGTTAAAAAATGCTCGCGATGCAAAATAGAACTGTTTTGGCTGGCCTACAGCTACTACCCCAACGCACACGAAGCGCATTGGCTTCGAAAAAACAATCCCAGATCAGCGTACGTTTATTCTGATACTGACTAAATCACGTAGGGGGAGTTGTAGCTCTCCGTTAGAGCACGGGGCTGAAAATGGTGCCTTACAGGTAACCCCGAGCGGATCTAATCGAAGGCTATGGCGCTCGAATGGGTCCCTTCAGCTGCGGCTTACCCTCGCCTCAGCCTCGCCTTACCCGGTGCGGGTGATGTGTATAACGGCGCTGCTCACCCTCTAGAACAGGAGCGGCATCCAACGAGGTAGTGATTTGGATTAAGCAATGCTTTGCTCTTTGATTAATTTGGAACGAGTAAAGGGAAACAGTGCAGTGCCGAGATTCCATCATGGTACGAGAAGCGACCCGTAGAGTAATCTGGCTCAGCCGTTCAGCGGCCCTAGGTAAGCTTGACCCTCTCATCTGATGGACCTTGGCCATTCCTCATGCTCTTTCATGGCCTGGACCTCTTCGGGCTCCCATGAATCGAAAGATTGGATTCAGAATTGGACTGAGTGCAGCGTTGGTTTCTCTCTTGCATTACTAATCCTTCTCTTACGAGTGCTAAAGATCTAGTCTAGATCCAAAGAATGCATTTCTCCATCATACCTTAACCCATCCATCCCATTCACCCCACAGTCCGCATCCAAGCATACCATCCACTCACAAGCCTGTCGTCATCGTCATCGCAATGTTCGACTCCGCACCGGCCCGGAGTGCCGCATCCACAGCTGCAGCTGCCCCCCTGACAGTGATCGGCGCCCCGCCCAGCAACCAGTGCTCCACTCTCCGCGTTTCCGTCGCCTCCTCCGCCGTAGGCCGCTCACCCGAGCCGGTGGTGGTGGTGATGGATGCTGTGCTCTCGCGAGATGGGGCCCGAGAAAATCGCCATGCTCTCCGTCAAGCGAGCCACAGGCCGCTTTCATGCTCCGAATTCGCCGCCCCCGTCCGTGCCAGACGTTCACCCAGGCGCGTGTACCACCGCGCTCTGTGGAGTGTCTCTCTGTCGAAGCTGGTGCCTGCCAGGAGGCGCTCGAGCTCGATGCGATCGCCAATGGTGACGGAGGGCAAGGGACGGAAATCGTCGAACCGTGTCACCATCTCCGTGTGCAGGCGCGGAAAGGTCCGCAGTGTGCGGCGCCATGTCGGGCTCTCGGTCGCTCGCTCGGCGATGAACCCGTCGAGGTCTCGCATGCTGATGATTGTGAGGGCTAGGTCGTGGTTGGCGAGGGCGGCGCCGTCGGCGGATTGTTCGATGGTGCGGACGACGCCTTCGCAGAATTGCATCCACATGTGGCGTTTGCGCTCGTTCGTGGCTGCTTGCTGGCGTCGTTGGTCGTGTTCGCTTTCGGCGGCGTTGAACATTGCGGCGACGCCGTTGTCTTCGTCTTCGGTGGGGCGGGCGGCCTGTGGTGGTGCTGGGGTGGCTGCCGCGGCTGGTCTGCGAGCGGCTCTACGATCGGCTCTACCGGCAGCTCTGTACGCGTTGACCAGTTCTTGCAACCGCGCCTGAAGCTCCAGTTCCATCTCTCCAGGTCTCCACAAATTCAAGCGACTGCTTGTCTCCAGATATCGTCTATGTGCCTCCTCAATTCGCAGCGAGCCTGCCGTAGCGTCATCTCCATCCCTCTGACTGATCGTCGAGGCGGGTCTCTGGCCACTGCGTTGTGTGGATGGAGGCAAAGAAGAAGCCGTGTCGTCAGGTGTTGACATCTCCGAAGTCCTTGATTCGTTCGTCGCTACTGTCTGTGGTTCCCCCACTGCCTGCTGCTGATCCCAGGCCTCCTCAGTGGCGACTATCGTAGAAGGTAGAGGTGCATTGGGAGCCACAGACCCCGGAATTGGGGCGACTGGGCTCGTGCTTGCCGTAGCATCAACCGGTTCGGCGGCGACGGCTGTCGGATCTACACCCCCAGTCGGAACGTCGTCCGGAAGCCGAAGCCATGACGGTAAGTTCTCGGGCTGAAGCCACGCTGGTAGTCGAGATGGTTCGCGTCGTTCGTCTCTGCCGACAGATGGGTCATCTGCGGAAATTCGGACAGGCGCCGCCGTGACTCTCCTCCTCCTCCCAACCGGTGCCGTCTCCCGGGCCGCGGGAAAGCCCATCGGATCCCAGTCGTCGAAGATCGGCTTCCGGCAATTGGGACAACTGTTGTTGCCGTCGCGCGATACCGGGGACAGCCATTTCAGGATGCAGCCCATGCCGAAGGTGTGGCCGCAGTCGAGCCTGACGGGCACTTCGGGGTTGTCGCCGCGAAGGAAGGGCTCTGAACAGATGGTGCAGTCCGTGTCCTTTCCGAGCTCGGATGAGATCAGGCGGCGGGTTTTTGCGAGGAATTCGTTGAGCAGGACTGCCGCTTGGGCGTTGAGATGTTCGTCTTGCGCGTGTAGCTGGTCCTGAACCGAATTTGGTGTTGAGGTGTGAGTTGGGTTCTGAGGGACGATCTGAGCTTGGTTTTGCGTATGGTGCTGGCTGTCGCCTGAATTTGGAGAGTCTCGGTTCATGTTTGACGCTGAATCTGAGCCTGAGTTGATGCTGGCTTTTTGTAGGTGTGACGATGATAAGAAAGAGGGGAAATCTGAAGATCCGAGAGTCAGGAGCCGAGGTGTTGGCGATCTAGAGCTCTGTCGATGAATGACATTGTGTTGGGGCCTGAACAACGACAGCCATAACTGAAGGCAGCCTGTTTGTGTTGTGAACGGACAAAGAATTCGATGGCTTCGCGATAAGACCATTATCGTATGACATCCTTTCTATTTACTCGCGCAGCGCAAGTCATGAATAATCGATTTGTGTATGTATGTATGGAAGCGAGAAAGACACAGGCGCAAACCGACAGAGTTGATCCATGCTTCTGAAGCACAAAAGGTAAGGAGTATTGACTGACCTTGGCATCACTTCCATCTTCACCATCCTCGGTCTCCTATAAGCGCAGCGTTGATGACAGGTCCGTGTCTGTGCATCAGTGACGTAGCCGAGTATTACTTGTCTCTGCATATGTTTTCAATTGGGATTGAGCCTTCTCACAATGTTTCTCAGTACGGAGGAGTGGTTTAGGCAACGTGATCGGCAGGCTGGGATTTGTTTTTGTTATTGGCATTCCTTGTTTGAGCACTCATAAAACAGATGTCCTATTTTCTGGCATGACGCCTGATCGTCTTCCGTTTTTGGGGATATGTCTGGTGACGGACAAGGGGGCCTTCGAGCAGTCTGTGAGTCGGTGCAGTAGTAAGTTTGTATGCTAGAGATTATGTCAGGATGAATTAAGCACGTAGTCATCTACGTCTTGACTGAAGTAGAAGGGCTCGTGAACGGCGGATTGGAAGTTCCTTTAGGAAACGATTTTCTGACCATCTATGAGTAGCACCTTTTCTATCCGGAGCAAAATCTTGAGACTTCAAGATGGAAGTCTGTGTAGAGTGCCAGTTTTGAAGCTGCGAATCTTGCCAATTTCATCTGACCACGTTTCCAGAGCCCTGAAAAGTCATTCGTCTTGATCAGCAGCCTCGAAGTAGAACTTGTTTTTTTTGGAAATACTAATTTTCAATAACGCTGTGATCCAGTAATATCTCAGTGCAAGTCTATCCACATTTTAGATGTAGAACATGGAATCCTTGAGACTGCGCGAGAATGAGCGTTGCCTCCTCCAAGAACAGTATCGGGCTCCAGTTGGTAATCAACATACCTCTCATGGACCCCTGAGCGCCACGGAGCGTGGTTCCAGTCGAACTCCTTCCCAGCGTTGCGACTGATGAAGTCTGCGAGATAGCAGCGCGCACGCAGACAAATCAGATGTGCGTAGTACGCTGGAGGGCAGACCGAGACGGCTTTTGTCGCTCGGCCCTGGAGATAGCTAAGATTGTGGGTGATCTTCTCCAAATGGTTGGCGCTGAGCTTGTTAGTGTCTTTGATCTCATCGAGCAGGATGACATAATGGGCTGGTTTTGTCTTCCTAGGGTTAGCAGATATTCGAGATCGGTGAAAGGGAACTTACTGTGCCCTGTAAAGCTGCATGGGCGGCCATATAGAAATCCCAGCCTTTTTGCATCGTAATGCCTCTGTCGACCACGGTACCATTTTGGATATTACAGTTGTGCTTCTGGTCCGCCTGTTTCTTGTTCGTAGGATAGAACCGCGTGTGATGATTTTTTCCCACGACGAGAAAGGTAATCTTGGGTTGTGCGGCATCAATGAAGACCTTCGCACAAGCATTACGAATGGCTGGTATTTCACCACGCCGGACAGTCATATACTGACCCTCTGATACTCCTAGTAGAGAGCATCATTTGTCAGCGAGACTCCCTCCATGTTGATCATTGTACTTACCATCACGGTAAACGACGATATTTTCCAGCAGTTGCCCTGGGTTCTTCGAGACCCAGTATTCCAACCGCTCCTCCATCATGACGTCGAGGCTCGAGACCATCTCTTTCTTGCTTTCCTGACAGCATATGTTTCCCGGCCATTGGCCGAAAGTTGCGTCGATGCTGGCGACCACTCCGGCGATACTTGGAGTGCCTTTCATGGAGCCAGGCGCTGGATGTGTTACGTCGATACCCACAAGCATTGTTTTCCCATGCCTCAAAAAGCCAAGGTCGCCAGGAGAGATGCACTGATTTGTACCCCCAAGCTTAAGATTGACCTTCAGTGCGACATTGGCAAAGTAGCTCGGATCTTGTTTCCGGAGTTTGTCCATTTGAACACAGCTACTGTGAATGCCTGCACTCTGAAGTCAGCATGGACTTGGCCGGAGAAAAGGGCAAGGCTGGAAGGCATACCATATACTTTATCGCCCCAGAACTTCACTCTTTCACGAACCCAAGGGGCAGTCGACGGTAGAACGACTAGGAGCACAGAGATCTTTCTAGCTCTGCACTTTTCAAAGGTTTCCCGGAGCTTCAAATCGACGGTATCTTTGTCCAAGATCGTATTGAATGCTGGAACAGCTGGTCCGGGAAAAACCAGTGGTGCATTGACCTTCATACCACATGACCTGAGACCAGCTGTCAAAGCTTTGCATTGTTGCTCGAATACCGTCGGGTCAATGTCGGCTGCGGCACCGATCCTGAGCATTGTCCAGTCTGCAAGAGTCGCAGGTTTCCATACTGTCTTGTCCTTCATATTCCAGGAACCACATGCAATTCTAGCCGTACTGTTCCCAGAATACATGACTCTCGGAGCTGTGAGCACTCGTCCAGGCACCGCAATCATCTTGGGGTTGACTGTCACCCCAAAAGCAGCCTACGAAAAGCTATCAGTCTGCGAAAGCCCAATCAACATCAAATGTAAAGACCAGGCAAGTTTACCAAGTTATCACACGTGCTTGGGAGCACCCCCAATAGACCGAGGCCTCCGTCTTCCGCCATAATACGTGAAGCATTTTCAGCAGGCGGACGCGCCGCAATGGTGATCATTCTGGCGAGTTGAACATCGTTCAACTGCCCACAGTACGGCTGCCCTGGCATGACTGTGCAAAGCTCAGGAGGTATCCACACGGGATGGTCCCTCGTTCCTGAACATTACATAGTTAGCACGTACATCATCGTCAATTTTCAAGACTTACCGCAATTCAAGACATAAGCGGTGGGATGGCTTAATGTCAGGCCGTACTCTGGAGAGGTGTCAGTCCTCTCTCGCTAGGTCGCAGTAGGAAACTTGCCTGTATGGAAGTACTCTTTTACACTTATCTCTGCTGGGCGTCCGAAGCGCTTGAACTTGATCTCGTTCGAATCTCCAAGGCTGATCTTCTCGCTCCCATCATCAAGTACCGTCTTGTGCGACAGACCGACAATGGTTCTCACTTTCGAACTCGGAGCCCCGTCCGGCGCTTTCATGTATGACGTTTCGACCCGCAATTTCCCTAGGAAACGTTCCAAAGCTCGCCAATCACCAGGAATCAACTTTTGAAAAAGTTGAATCAGCTCGCGTACGTTGATCGATATGTAGAAGGGGCTGCACTGAGCATTGAGATTGAGGAGAGTTCTTGAAGTAGAGAACCGAATACTGGAATAATACCCGCGGACGGCGATCAAGCCGCCCAGAAGGTCGTAGTTGTTGACTGTATCTTGGTCGGTAGGAAAGCGAAAGAACTTGTTTTGGCCCCCCTGGTTAACGCCGGGATCTTTGTTCGGGTGGCTTGCCATGATAACATTCAACGTTTGCACAGGCTTCATGTCTACTGGACCTGGGTCGGCGGAGTCGATAGAGTCAGCAGGGCCGGACATCATGTAGTGCGATAAATCATCCGAGGATATACTTCCGGCAAGCGATATTGTGAGCTTGAAAGGTCTGTCCTTGGCATACACGCGACCCTTTGGGAACTCTGTATCGTAGTACTCTATGGCGAATGTTTTGGTCTCGCTAGACCCTAGCGCAAGCTTCGCCGATGTAACAACAAGTGACGCATAGTCGGTGGCAATCCCTTGGCCTAGATCACTCAACTCTGGGACATTCTTCAAAGCCGTCGCCATGAATTGATAGCGCTGACGTTTGTTGTGCAGGCGTTCATCAGTACCAGCCTCATATGTGAAAAACTGCTGGGCATCGGTCACAGACACCACGAGATAATTGGCTAGGACTGTAACTGGGGCACCTTTGTCTCCATATCCTGGTCGAAGAGGCAAATCGGAATCATTCACGGATATTTGGGCACGAATAGCTTCCTGATATCCCTTTAGATTGGCGTTCTCTTTACGAGTAATCTTATCATCGACAACGGCGGCTTGTCCAGGCTGTCTATGGAATAACAATCATCAGCAAAGTAATAAAAAGTGATAGCAGAGATGACGCATTGGAAGATATTTTGACCATTTGAGGTATGGCGGTCTGTTCCGAGGCCTCTCAGATCCATCCTTGGTAGTCAACTGCCTCTATCAAGGTGGTTAGTCACTAACATTAATGATGACAAGAGCAGACGACAGACTCACTGCGAGGAACAATCGATAACGTAGTGCAAGATAGGGTGAGGGTGGAGGTGGAATGGCAAAAAGTGAGGTTGCAGAAGAGGGCTTGCGTAACCTTAATACAAGCGAGCAAGGAGTATGTTGACTCATTAACGCAAGGATAGATCTCGCGGGTATTAAATTCACGCCAGAGCTGTCAATTAGTTTGCTCTTTGCTCATATGTGAGGGAAAAGTAAAATTGATTGTTCGATTGTGATGTGATTTTGACGAGGTGATGTTCTGCCTAAGAGACTTTAGGTATCTTTGGTGTCCAAGTGAGTCAGGAGCTATGACTAGTCCGCTAGCCGAGTTGCCGAGCTGAATTCTCAATGAGAATTCTTGGGAGCTCTTAGAGGGACAATAGCTGCAAAACAAACAGGAATGTAAGAACGAGGATGCAAGAAGCAACAAATATGCAAGACGAACGAGGATGATAGTGTGAGGAAAGTGTGATGAGATGAATTAAGGAACGATGGAAAGAAGATGAGGACAAGAGATGTAAAGAAGATAACGACTTTTCAAGTGTGAATAAAGGGATCAGATCAGATGCTGAAGTCTTGGCGACGGTTCTCTAAGACAACAACTCACGCAGTTGTCACACAAACAAAATGGGAATCACTGACATGCAGACGGGGCTTGATGTCATACTAGTCAAGGCATTGCTGGCATATAATCAAAAATGTCAAGAGGAACTGCACGCTCTAGCAAGTCAGCAGATGTGACCAGAGATCATAATCTAAAGACGGCGGCTTCGCTTGCTTGCTGGCTCAACAGACGCACATGCTGACAAAAAGCTTGTAGCAAAGCCTTTGACCCTACATTTACTGTTTGAATCAATACCAGCAGAATGGTCTCTCTGACGGCTCGAATAGCGGTGAGTAAATCCAATCCATGGGGGCTGGCCTGGAGAAGACAAGTCCTACCATCCTCACCTGTCTAGCTCACCTAGGGCTAGATATTGACTGCATTCTCATGCCAGCTGTATACATAGGTCTACTTACCGTAGATGTAGTGGTCGAGGTTGTGGATACCAGACGCGCTCAACGCGCTCTCCCAATCGCAGCCGAGTCATTCTCAACGTTGCGCCTGCAGTGCGTACATCTCAGCACTAACAATAAAATCACCTCCCCAACCACCAGCAACCCAACCTTTGCCCATCTGCCCTTGACACCAGCAGCCATCATGGCAAAGAAAGGTATCGTCTACATCCCCTCTCCCTCTACTCCCTACTCCCACTCCTCCCCTTACGCCCACACACAACAGCTAACGACCTGCTCCTCCACAGCCAAATCCCGCACCATAGCCGTCCGCCTCATCTCCATGGCCTTAACAGGCTACTATCGAACCCTCCGGCGGCCCCGCGTGCACAGGCCGCTTTCGATGCTGAAGTACGATCCTGTCGGTACGCTTGAATTTTCGCTTCCTACCATAGATGCTGAGGAGGGTCTGGGCCGAGGAGGGGGGGGGGGGAGATCGAATGGATGCAGTGGCTGACAGGTCCCGCAGTGAAAAAGCAGGTCCTTTTCCTCGAGCAGAAACGCGGTGGGAAGTGATAGAATGAGGAGTGAGGGACTGATATATACTATGGCAATGTGGGTAACGGAGAGCTGCCGGCGCGTGGGGAGGCCGTATGGTGGAGTGCTGTCGGAGGACTAGGCCGCAATGCAGGTAAAGGGAGATCAGACATGGCGTTGGACCGTGATGCAATGCAGGGGATACTACGGTATGGCATACTTGGTACGATGTTGGATCAATGACCTGATGTCCGTTGGACAGGCAAGGGTTCGAGCTAGTCTACTTGCCAGATGCTATCTGTCTAGGATCAATGCAGCTAATGTACAGCATTTGCAATTACACGCTTCCTCAAGAATAGCTCCAGGAAATGTACTGATAGAAGCTCGGGGTGTTAGTTGCAATGAGCTAGTATAACGGTGCCATCATCAACTAGCAAATGAACGATATGGATGATGCAATTTCGCCGGGGCAATATCGAAGGACTAGGTGAAAAGTAGGCCTCGCACCGGTGTTTGTCTGTGGCTTTAGGCTTGAGCGAACCGTCGGGTAAACTTATCATCTAAAACAGAATTTTCTCAGCATGATCCAGAAGCTTTGGATTGGGCCTCACCTTTCGGAGCGCTTGATTTTCTCCTTGTCATCTTTCGGCTGCGACCATTCAGAAAGGGCGACTGAGAGTCTTCGATGATTGGTCCAAGGGTCTTCGCCTGCTTAGGTCCAGCTTTTTGCACCTTACTTGGCCGAACCTGCGAATTTGTATCGTTGAAGCCGGCCGCAACAATGCTACGTTTTCCTTGTCTAGGATCTTTAACGCTGCCCTGTGGCTTGGTTGATTCTCGCGTGATGCTCACTTCTCTATGCGAGCTTGGAGTTTTGGTGTCATGACCATGAGCGGTGACTTGAGTAGGAGAGGCGGCTGTTGAAGATCTGGGCATCGCGTAATTACGCCCAGCTTTGGAATGAGTGCGCGCCTGCGGCTGCGAGTAAGACTTATCCGTGGTCCCAGAGCCGGTATGTGGTGTAGCTTCGCGGAACGATCGTTGCTGTCTTCGCTGCGTCTCAGATACTACCGTTGTATGGGATACCGAGTTCCGGGAGTAATCGTGGTCTTTGGCACGGGAACCGGCTCCAGGAGTAGATGGGAACAGGTGAGATATATCCTCACCAGCTATGGTTTGAGACCCTTCTCGAGCATAGCCGGCAAAAGGGTCATCCAGAATTAACTCGTCAAGGCTTACGAAGGCTGACTTTTCAGATGGCTGTGAGTCCTCTACTATTGGCGGTCGGTTCGCGAAATGCATAGAGGATTTGGGAGTCGCGGGCCGCACGGAAGAGCTTTGACCCATCGAGGCGTGCTGGGAGTCTCGATGCTGAGTATGTATCCTGTGAACCGGTTGCGTACCTCGAATAGAAGGGCTTTGCCCAACAATCCTAGATGAGCTAGGCCTCGTAGCCTGCGTTACTTGAAGTGCCATGATCTCCAGATCCTTGGCCTTTACTTGATCGTTCGCCTTATTCAACATGGCCTGCAAGCCCGAATATTCGTCATTCTTTTCAGAGGTGCGCACGTTGATTTCCTTCAGATGAAGCTGGAGAGCCTTCCTTGTCCCGATAACAGCCTCTTTCTCGCTCCGTGCCTCTTTCAGCAATACTTGCAACTGAGCAGTCTCCTTTTCTGATTTCTCTTTCTCCGCTTTCAGCATACTGACTTGTCTGGTTACGTTCTTCAACTTCTCTTCGGCCGGGGACTTCTCCAATCTCAGCTGCTGGATAGCGTTCATGTGCTCGCTTTGCATATTTGCAATCTGCATGTTCGCTGCCTTTGATAGCTCTTTTCTCAATTGCTCCCCCTTAGCCATAGCTTGGCTCTCGCTCGTTAACTTTTCTTCTCGCACTTTCGTTGTTTCTTTGCACGCAGTCTCGAGTTGTTCTTGGCTAGTAGCCAAAAGTTCAGTCGATTCTCTAGCATCTGTGGAACTTTGCTGAAGTTGACTGGAAAGATCTGCAGCTTCTTTCCTTAAACTGACAATTTCGCTCTGAAGAGTTCTATTTCGAGAGTCAAGCTCCTGGATGTGGAGTAAAGCTTGTGAGGCCTCTGTAGGTTGGCTGTGACCTCTGGCTGCAACGGTCTCTAAAGTCACAATCCTTCGCGACTGCTCTTGGTCTTTGAGTCGAAGAGCTATAACTTCTCGGCGAGCGTCCGCAAGTGAGCTCTCGGTTGCCTGTAACCGTTCTCGAACAGTAGCCCTCACCTCCCGAAGGTCGCTGATTTGTTCTGACAAGGCGTGTTCAGAAAAGATGTTACCGCTTAAGGCCCGAAGTTGATCCTGCACAGCCAGCGCAAGCTGCTTTTGTCCTGTCTCCATCGAGTTAGAACTTTCCTCGCAAGCTTCGACGGAACGAGCAATGCTATCTTTGTGTTAGTATGGTTATGATCGACTAGACGAAAGGCACGTACCCTTCGACAAAGCTGTCCATATTATCATTGAGCTTTCGGAGGTCTTCTGGCTTGACAGTATCCGCATTATGAAGCTTTTGCAAGATTCTGAAGCATTGCTCTAGCATTGGCCCAACCTGGCCATGAGACTCTGACTCTGAATCTTTGTTGGGTGGGACGATAGACTGGGCCTGGTGCAACAGATCGTCGATTTTGCTGGTGATAGTATCGCGATGGCTGGTGAAGATTTCCAATAATCGCCCATGACTGGCAGTGATCTTGGAAATCTGGTCTTCCAGTCGGGTGCTTCTCTCTCGTTCGGCCATAAGCAAACTTTTTTCGCCTCGAAGCTGGGTACTTTGATGTTGTACAGTCTGGGCAAGATTCTCGATTCTATGACGGGCCTCGTCCCCAAGTTGTTGGGATCTGATGCGCTCCTGCTCTGCTGACTTCTGGGCATCCTCCAGCGTATCGTGTAGTTCCTTTCTGGCGAAGAAGACATCCTCATGCTTTTTGTGCAAGTCATCCGCATCCTCTCGAAGCCGCTTGTGATCATTTGTGAGGCCTTTGACATAGTCATTCAGCCGCTTAATCTTGCTTTCCCAGATCGGCTTGTTGGCCTTAAGTCTTGACAATTCGGCAGTCTTCCGAGTCTCACGTTGTACGACCTCCTGTAACTGACCAGAGAGATTAGTGCTCATGTCTCGTAATTCTTGGATTTCAGCCCAATTCTGGTGTTGTGTAGCCCTGAAATCTTCGAGCTCTTGCTGCCCTTGCCTTCGACGATACATGAGTAGCTTTAGAAGATCATCCTCTGTATAAGTTTTCTTGGGCGGCGGAGGACCAACCGTAGCTGGGCCTGTCGTGGTCTTTCTCCGGCGGGATTTGGTGACCTTGGGAGTACCAGCCACTGAGGTCAAAGGATCCTTAGTGGTCTTGGCTGAACGGTTGTGCATGTTCAATGGTGGTTGATGAACGACCTTCACGGTTTCGGCGGGACTGTGATCGGAAGCGAGGGCTATTGTAGTGGGTGTTGCGTTTGGAAAAGGCACTGGAAAAGGATCCTGGAGCACTGGTATATTGTTGGTTCCGGCTAGATTATGACCGGACGCGAGAGCTGTGGTAGCGGGCATTGCGTTTGGAAAAGGCACTGAAAAGAGATCTTGGAGCACTGAAGTATGATCATGCGTAGATGAGAGGCCTCGGTGAGCTTCGACATTGACAGCATTTTGAGCAGCTTGAGTGGTGTCTGGTAGGGGTGGCGACTGATGGGAGCGTGTCTCAGTGAGGATAACGGGGGTTTGCTTCGGTCTTCGGAAGTCGAGTTGTTGAATTGGCTTGGCTTTGGTGAAGGAGAAGCCAGCAGCGGGGTCTTTACCTGAGGAGGCTGGTCGAGTGAGCACCTTTATCGGTGCTTGCTGAGAGGCTTGTTGGGAGGCTTGTGGAGAAGATTGACCTGAGCCTCCTGAAACGATGCCCTCGAGAATAGCTTCATCGGTTTCAGCCTGAAGCCTACTGTTGACATGGCCTTGAGGGCCTATATAAGGGCCTGAAAGGTCAGCTATACAGCGACCGATGCTATTGAGACGAGGTACTTGCCATGTTCAGTGCTTGAGATAAGCTGTGTGGGCCAGTCATGATCGGTAGCTTGCCTCCATTCCTCGTCGTAAGCGTGGTTAGCGTCTAGAGTTCGGGATGGAGGGTCATGGGAGGCAGCCATGCTTGCGACGTACTCCCAAACCCTGAGGCGCAATGGTTAAGACTGTCGAAAATGCAGCAAACCGAGAGTATGGAGATGATATCAGGAGACAAGACCCACATTCATCTGAGGAGCTTAGGAATCTCCGCCAAGCTTTGCCCAGCCTCGCCAAGCCAAGATACGTAGGAGATGGGCCTTTCGTATGAGCTTGGTGCGGGGGGTTGCATGTCACGCGGCCGGTAGAGATATGTGCAAAGAAGAGATTCACCTCACATATTTCAAAAGCAAATACGGCTGAGCCCTGTAGAGATCTCCTGACATAGCTTCGTTCGTATTCAAGAGCAGATGTATGAACCATAAGAAGAGCGCATATACTTCCCAACAGCTGAGACCGCGGACATCAAGCGCTTCCAAGACTCCATCGTTCCAGCGTCGTTACAACGCCAACTCTCGTACAAGCATTTCCATGATGCCAGACCACGTTCCCATGTCTCATCACTGAGCATCGGATACAGGATCTTGCTCTAGGCTGTCTTCTTCCATGTACTCCACACCCCAATCAAGCTGCTCACTGTCCCAGCCAACCCAACGATGCCATCATCAAGATTCGCATAGCCAAGTGCCGCGCTGGGAACGGTAAGATCGCAAAGATCCGAGATGAGCTGGAGGTTTGTGGTGTTGCGCTCCCTGTTGTCGTCGTCAGCCGTCTACCCATAATCCTCAAGGGCACTGGTTGGAGGCTGACTTCATGATCTTCTTACTCTCCACGACACCCTCCCCCTCATTCTTATCGATGCTCTGCTCCCTTTGCCGTAGCTGCCACAAAGTGTAAAGCCCAGCAATGGCATTAAACGACAGCCCAGCAAACCACGCCCTGTAAGCCTCCTGCTGTAATCTCTTCGCGCTCGCCAAAGGCCGGATCCCAGCAGCGTCAAGCTATCGACAGTCATCAGCTCCTGCTTCATCCTATCCCCTCCCACAAAGATGCAAGGTAGGCACTCACATATGTAACAGCATCCAAGCTTAAGTACATCGCGTACCCCAACTGCCTCCCCACGGCACAGTACTTCAGCACTGGATCCATGTTCTTGCTATCGGCCGCCACGGCCGCGGCTTTGAAATGCTCCACATTCTTGCCCAGACGTAGCGCTTTCCGTGTGAGACCGAATTGCTTTTTGATGGCTTCGTAGGGCGCGATAAGCCGGGCAGGGTTGTTGGTGCGGAAGAGATACCATGCGTAGAAGCGGGAAAAGTATTGAAGGGTACGGAGGAGCTTATCACGGCCAACTGTAGAGAGGAGGGTGTTAGCATTGGGCCGACGGCTGAGGTTCAACGCTCCTGAGTAGAAGAATCCGAGACCCACCTGTTGTCGCGACAAAGCGCAGGTAGTGTGCTACCGTGGGGTGGTATACAACCGCGTCTGCTACCATCTTGGAGGATCAAATCGGTGCTTTCATGGGGCAGAGGAGAATCTGTTGTGTGTTTTCGCTGAAGTTCATCGACGGGCAAGGCCATTATGACGGTAGCTTGTGGCCGGACGGGTGGAGACAAAGCGAAATTGGACCTCGGCTCAAATTTTGGCCCATTGCCCAGCATTTGGCATACAATTGTTGCAGCTGTATTTCTGCATTCAATGGGTATCATATTATCGCTATGGTACATCATATTTTTCTAAACACATTCCCACTGGCACTTCTCCTTCCCTTGTCCCGTCTTCTGTCTGTCCCTGTATTCTCTACCTTCTGAGCCTTCATCTTCTTTTCCGGGGCAAACGTGATCTCCCGCTCTCCTACTACCGTACTCGTGTTGGTTTTTGTGGATTTACTCCGCTCAGCTCGTGATCCAAAAGAGCGGTCTCGGCCTTGCTGAGGCTTTTTCGAGGATGTGACTCGCATCTGTGGCTGTTGAGATCGGTGACCGGATCTCTTGTAAGAGACCGAAGAGATTCGTCCACTGTCTTTGGTCTTGGGCGCCTCCTCCTCTTCACTAGAGTCGTCAGAGTCGGATCTAGGTATCTCCGCAGTCGCGTCTTCTTCCACAGCCGTCAGCTTGCGCTCGTTGTCATTGGTAGGCCCAATTGGCGCTGGTTTCGTGCTTGGGTTCAGGGACTGGAACTCTCGCGATCGCTCATCGATGGCAAAGTCTTCGTCTTGGAACAGCTTAGAGAAACGGGGATCTGCCAGTAAGCTGCCGGAGGGCTTCTCTTCCGTACTAGCCGTTGCGGTGGCATCCTCAATCTTGTCATCGTCTCCACCCTTCTCGAGTACCTTGTTCGCTTGCCTTCGTTCTTCTCGATCCGCCCGCTCCATTATCCTCTCTGCAAGTTTCTTGTTGACCTTGGCCGTGACCTTCTTGTTGCCTCTGATCCTGCTCTCCCTCTCCGTATCAATCTTGTCCTTGACTCTTTTGTTTCGCTCTTCTTCCCACACGAATGGATCTGCGATGAGCTTCGCTTCTTCGTAAAGCCGTTGCGCCACAAAGTAGCCATGCATGTAGGGGCGGAGTAGACTGGTGGTCCCTACCAAGTGGGCGAGATTTAGCGACTGGAGCTGCTGCATGGTCAGGAATTTGTAGTTGTCATAAACGTCACCAGCCTTCTGGCTGGTGTACGCGTTAGGATCATTCGGGTCCTCCGCCATCTCCTCAACGAGATTGTCAAGGAACGAGCACCATTTGGGAGCTGGTCCGAGCTGCGGTATCAGGAAACTATGTTGTTGCCGTCCTTCGTTCGCAGTCAAGATCATTCCAGAATCTTTGCACCATGCTACTGAGTTGATATCCACAGCAGGCTCCACAGATGTCCAGGGCGATCCATCTCGTATATCCCAGATTTTGATGATCCTTTTGTCTGCTGAGAGTATCTTGGGTTCAGCGGTCTGTGCCCGAGTTGAGGTTGAGGATACAAGGTAGATGAGCGTTTGTATTGGGTACCCGTAGCCTTGATCTTTCTTCAGTAACGGAGCACGTGAGCGGAGATCGTAAAGATGAATTAATCCTGTGGAAGATCCCGTGGCCATCCCTAATCCAGAGCGGTCAAACTCCAACGCTGTGATCTCCTGCCTTCCATCGATCGGGTTTGCCTCTCTGGGGCTCTGCAAAATGCCAACACGACCTCTTGAGCGAGGGTCCCAAAATTCCACAGTACCCAGTGATGTTCCGAAAGCCAGCAACCCATGCGATTCCCCTGCGATTGCAGCAGTGTTGACGCTTCCCGTGCCAATTCCACCCTGCAGGGCACCACCACCGCTGGATGTGAAGTCGTCACCACCAACCTCGACTTCATATCCTCGCATATACCTTCCCGCTTCCAGATTCAACCTGAAAACTTCCCCATTGCCATTTTCATTGACCCCGACAGCGGGTATCAGTGCTTCCGCAGATCGCTTATCAAACTTGAGATCTCTCCCATATCGTGGCAGCCTGGTGGTATGATGGCATCCAAGTGGGGTGTGAAATTCGAGGGAACGATCTGCCTGCAAGTGTAGAGATTTGGAGTAGTCTGTGGATAGTAGGAGGAAGGTGGTATTGAGAGATATCGTATGGCGAGCGAACGACAGTGACAAATGGGGTAGGTAGTGGGTATGTATCTGCGGCTTATAAGTTCCTGGCAGGCTATCAGTACTTGTTCTCTACATGTGGTACAAGCACGGTACAAAGCAAGCATACAGTATTATCGAAAGACGTACCCGTGCTCATCACCCATTGTCCGTCGTCGCTGACCCTCACACACTGACTGGATTCGTCGAATTCGAAGTCCTGGAGTAGCTCGATGCGACTGGCATACTCGGGATCATTTTTGAGACTCCTTTTTCGTTTTCTGGCCAGCCATTCGGGAAGAGGTCTCGCGGTGGAAGAGCCTGAGATGGTATAAACTGGAACAGCAGAGTGGTTGCTGATTTTCATTGCGGCGGATGCTTCAAAAGATTACCTAGAGCGCACAGAACGTGTACAGTAATATCAAAATTGTTCAGAATCTTTCAATGCAGCATCATGCATGGCAGCGGCTGCACCCGGCGCTACTTTAATTTTCGAGGCTTTTCCGAACCGAAGATCTGCGCAGGGTCGCGGGAGTGGGAGTGGGTCCTCCATTCTTGGAGTCGGAGATCAACATTGCTCGAATGCACGCCATCCTCCCCACCAATCAATCGCATTGTGCAAAGAAAACCTACCTTTCGTAGTCTTCAGAATGTGCCTCATCTGTCCAAGGCGAAGCACTTCTACAACACACAGCTATTCTATGAATTGCTACAAGTCGCAGCGCCGATTGGCACATGAAAGGGGGCATGGACTTCCCTAATGACATAACCACCAACGTCTTCAGGGTTGTGAGTATTCCATAATTCTCTGACACTGCTTTCAACTGCTGACGTTTGTTTAGGGGGACATTAAGGAGATACATTGGGCCGTCTACACCAGGAGGCCCAAGGATGGGTCAGATTTGCAGAATAGTCCATCTAACGAGGATGAAGATGATTTAGCACACCTTCTACAATTAAGGGCATGCACACTGCGCGAGAATGGACGTCACGTTACTCTCGACAAGGATAAAGCTGGCTTGTGGGTCTTCAGCCTGTCCCAAGCTCTAGACGAAGGCACCGCTCAGAGTTTAGGTCTCGATGGCCTCAAATGTAAATCATCTGTGTCTCTATACGAGAAGCGTCCGCTGATTCAATTGAGAAGGTACATCCGCCGGATCCGTGCATTCAGGAGACTTGGTCGCTGCTTCAAGCTCTAACGCGTCAGCTCTACCTTCGATCAAACCAGCGCGCTCCACCCAGTCAGCCGCTGCAGCCATTGGAGAGCTGAACACACAAGCTTTCGGCTCGAACGCTGGTTCAAATACCCAACGGTCGATCAATGAGCCGGGTCATAAGAGAAGGGAAGCATGGGTTTCTAGTCAGGAGCATTCTATCCTCGAAGTCTACTCAAAGTTTATCTCTGCGGTATCTTATTCTCTATCGCGTTCTTTGGGAAATGGAAAAGGATGGATACAAGTCGGGCCCGACGCTTGTATAGACATGCGGACGCTGGAAGATGATCTCTTCGACTGTTCAGAGCTACATTCATGCGTCGCCACGACAACAAAAATATGCTTTGACGTCAAGTGGCTTTCATCCGGAATTCTGTTGATCTCAGTGTTCCAAGTTCAGTTGCCAAGGCATATGAGGATGTCTACAATAATTTCAAAGGACGGAAAGTCCGCAAGCTTGGCTGTCGGAGCGCCTCTACTCCTCTCGCCCTTTGGTATCAGGTGTCAATATCTTGGAACGGAAGACCTCCCAAACAGCGACGTCCAGCGCAAGTCAACTGCGCAAGTAAAGGCTTCGATATTATCGCGTCTAGGACTTGAAGGCATAAGGGATGCGCGAGACGTAATGTGGATCCAGGTGCAGATGGGACGTGAATCAATCAGCTTCGTCGGCCCGCCGGTGTCACTGTGGCCAGCCGATCTTTGCTTATGTGGGGATGTGATGACTACACACAGCGGCGAAGATGGCGAATCTTTCAACATGTGTATCATGGATGGCTCGATTGACCCTTTGGAGGAAGCCGAGTCATGGTTTCTAGGAAAAGCCGCGCGCATGGACTTGTTGCAAGCCAGGGTGCGGGAAGAGAATCAAGGAGCCGAGGAAACGAAAGATGTCGAAGACACGGAAGACGAAGACGCTTTGTCTCCCATCGAACTCCCGATGGATCAAGGCATCACTCCACAAGATGTGAGCGGAATTTATCCCACACCACCGGATGGACTACCGTTAGCACTTCTAGGTTCATCAAATCCTAACGATCTTCAATCCGGTGACTACGATGACGAAGACAAGGAACTGCAGCCAAGCGATGGGGGGCGTGGAGACTATGACGGACAAGGAAACGACGACCTCTTCGAGGACATGGACATTGACATGTTCGCATCTAATGGGCTTACTGAAGCAGACTTCAGTTTTTTCGATGAGCCGGGTATGATGGACGAGGATTTGCGGGAGACAGGTCAAGTAATGACCCTGGACGATACCAACGAGACCACAGACGACACCATGGCATTCCATGAGCAGGGTTTGACAACGACGCCGTACGTAACACGTGACAGCGGGTCAGATCGAAATATTTCCGAAGGTCAAGAAGATGCAATCGGCGAACAAGGTATGACACCCTGTTACCAGACTGCTTGTCCCTCTAGCGCCCATGTGAGTGTTCAGGGCTTAGCTCACCCTCAACAGAAAGCGTTCGGGTGTTACCGATGACCGATAATAATCGGCCCGACAAATACTATGAACAGGCTCTAGAATCTACCGTCAATATTGGAGATATCGACTATGGAGCACTTGGGCAACTGAATCTTCGGCATGGAACAACCCATCAGAACGCCCATGGAAGCCAAAGAGGCTCTTTTGAACATGTGCCGTTTCAAGGATCTACATTCAATTTTGATGACAAGTACAATATGAAGGGCCGATTCGCCTTTGACGTGGATGAGCTACCAACACACCCCAAACGTGGAGATCGCCCCTATCGTGAAAACCATCTTTCCAAAATCAGCTTCTGTCCAGAGAAGTCGCCAACGGAGGATAGTGTGAATACAGGTGAGTTCGCACTCTCCAGTCCATGGAATTGAGCTGTTGCCAACTTTTAACGAAGCAGATGCCGAGGAGAACGACAGTCCAGCCCTGGAAGACGCTGATTTTCACGACGTAATGAATCTTTCTTTGGAATTACAAGCAGAATCATCACGAAAAAGGAAGCGAGAGCAGAATGATGACAACGACCACCCTGTGACGCCATCATCTTCAGTTCATTTAGCAAAGAGCCTGGCAGGCTCACCTCAGAATGAATTAGACCAGCCTATGTTAAGTTTATCGGAGCCAAACGCCTTTGAAGAGACCAAAGATATGGTAGATCTTGACCCTCAAAATCATATACATTCAACCCCATCCTTCACAGGTCAAGGGCAGGCCTTCGTTGGAGTGGCTCAACTGATCGCACACCAAGCAGTATCTGGAATCCTTCAATCCCAGACCGATTGTTTTGGAGAAACAAATCTAGTGGGAGAAAGTGGACCAGACCGATCGCTTCAGAATACCATGACACATTTGTTATCAACATTCTTCCCGGCCAACAAGCGTTGCAGCCTCAAGGAGTACGTCAGTCTTGGCGAGAAGAACTCGGCTAGTGTCTCGAAGGAGCAAGTGATATTGAATCAAAGGAGCCTTAAGCCCACCCACATGGCCGGAGGACTCACCGCCACGGGACAACCTATCTTCAAGCTCGACAGTCCTTACACCCGCGTTCGACGCAACGGTGTGTCAATCGAAATCTCGGCCTCCGCACTCTCATTTTGGGAGGAACTTAGCTTAGGACCGTCTCATGAGACCAAAGACATCGATGTCTTTTGCGTGTGTCCAACAAATAAGTACATTGCAGAAGGGATTATGGCTTTCCTCAACATGATCAAAGGCACCTATCAAAGCTGTAACCTGGGCTCACATGACCTCGGCGCGTCTCTTGCTGACAACAGCAAGCGTGTTCTCACCGTGCCCATGGACGCGAGGAAACCGGACAATTTTCTTCAAAACATCGCTGTCACTTGCGAGGGGCTTGGTGCCAAACTCCCGGAGCTCGGGCTTCAAAGCGGCACAACTGTCATCTACATCATCAACCCTTTCAACGATCAGCAATATCTTCCTGGACTTTGTGACGCCTTGTTACGAGTGCCCAGCGCTTACAGTGCGGCGCTAGAGAAACGGCGGCTCGAAAGGCACAATAACTTGGTAATGCAAATAGTCCCGCTTGACCTAGTATGGAGTCAGGAACGTATGGTCGTACCATCTCCCGCAGTTTACAGAAAGCTTGCGTTCGAAGTATACAACAACTGTGGGTCATCTGAAAGCGACCACAACCGAGAATCGTACTTCATGGGTACACCAGCAATCCGTCTGGCAAAAGCTGTGCCTAAAACAATCGACTTCAAGCTGGGTTCGGAAAGCTCGGCTCTGTTCCTGCAATCAGATAATTGTGTGCACGTGTCTTATACTTGGGATGCCTCCAACGAGTGGCTAGCAGCATGGTGGACAGACAATCTGGGGGTTCTCTCATGGCGTGCCTGCTACTGTCTTGGGAAGAACGAGGAGACACCGTGGAAGCCGTTCTATGAGTCTTTCAAAGAGATCTTGGAGACTTCTTTTGAGATGCTACATCCTCCGAATGCCCCCTGGCGACTCTTCATATGCAAAGATAGCCCAATTGCCAAGATGGAGATTGAGGGTAGATACTCAAACCTCCTTCTCCACCTCTGTGTCGCAGAACTGACGTATTTAATAGTCTGGTTACAGGCACTCGCCGATTCCAGCAGGCCGTCGACCTCCTGCACAATCCTCACTGTCGATGCGCAACCCCTCTTGGCTTTCCCCTCCTCAGACCTCCAGATGAGCTCTCCCGATGTGGGTTCTGGCCCCTTAGCGACACCTGGAGCTACGCCTCATACAAATGCCCCTTCGCCGGACATCTCAGGTCTTGGCTCGACACCGGCAGGAAATCCCGCGCAAGTCGGGACACCGCCAGCCAACGCCGCTTTCGGTGACCACGACTCAGAAGCCAGACTGATTGATGTCACCGACGAGACTTGGGGCGTTGTAATGGATGACACCCTCGATGACTTAAACACTCTTACTTACCAATCTGCATCTATGGCGAGCGGATATCTGGTCAAAAGAGCTGGACCGAGAGATGAGGATGGACTGATACCGCTGGGCGTGAATCTTGTTCATGGGCAGAAGCCGTACAAGGCGGTGCTGAAAGAGGTGCTGGGAATGTACAGGAATCTGGGTACTCTGGCGAGGGTGAGAGGCGTTGTGGATCCGGTGAAGAGTGTGTTGCCGTTGCATGTTGCTGCTGCGAGGAAGGCATGGAAGGCACTTAGTGAGACGATGCGGTATAAGCCTGAGTGAGCAATGATGACTGGAACACTCGGTCAACGAATGGATAACGGGTTGTGAATAACTGGTGCACGCCGTCAATAAGATACATGGGAACGCGCTTCCTCCTATGCCCTTTATCTCCTCTGTGAAATGCACCGCTATGAGTCTCTAAAATCTTCTGCGATCCACTGCGCTGGGTCCAGACCACACCCTGACCACCGTTGGGTCCACCTCATGAAATTTATGGAGTAGGCACCGAGCTCCCCTGGTACATCCTGGCTGATCGTGGCAGATGTGTCCGAAGACGCAGTCCGGTTGACGGCATCGTGAGCCACGTCCACAAGGCAGGTTCTTCACGTTGTTTCCGAGGACCACAATCTCCTCGGGGTTCAGTTTGGGTCCGTGGCGGAACTTGCAGGCCTGTCTAAAGCCCGGATTGAGGGAGACGCAATTGCCCATCAAATGGTAGAAGTGACAGAACCGCCTGGCTTCCATGCGATCTTTCATGCTCTCTGACGTGTCGTAGTCTTCTTCTAAAAGGGGAGGGTCGACGCGCTCGTCGTTGATGTTCAAGAGGACCGTCTGGTTGGAACCCCAGGTTGATTGAGGCTTCGCCGGTCGCGGGAACCGAGTTGGTAGAGGAATGGAGGCGTTGGAAGCGGCTTGCCATTTGGCGAGGGCTTCGTCTTCCCCTGTAATTTCATTCGCGCTGGTCTTCTCGCCCTCTCTCGTGATACCGCCGGAGCCAGACTGTGGTGGGAAATCTTGCATGATATCGAGTTCCTCGGCTAGTCTATCCGTTTCTTTGAAGGGTGTGGACCGGAATACGTGTGGGAATTCCACTGCGCTGAAGGGTAGACCCCCGAAGTATATGTCGTCTTCGTATGACTTCAGCAGAGTGATACTGAAGGCGGTGATAGGGTTGAAGGCATAAGGTTCCAGTGTGACTGCGTAAGCCCTGTTGTGACAGCACCCGAAGATCAAGTGTTTGCATTGAACATTGTTGACGAAGAGGTGGAACATTCCTGCTTCACAGTAAGTGTCTGCTTTCGGATAGTACAAACCAGGGAGAATCAGACGTACCTTCTACCTTCCGCGCTACCTTCCCTGGGTCGTTTCCCACGTCTACAATAGTAAAGAGCGGCCGTGCTTGTGTAAATCCAAGCATAAAGCCTCGTACGTCGCCATTGAGCAGAGGGATGTCGGCACTGACGCAGCGAGCCAATATGCCTTCTATGTCGATGTAGAAGTGTACCATAATCTCCCAATACTTGGCATCCCCAAACTGTTGGAGGTAGTTCGAGACTTCGGTCCACAATCGGTCTGCAGCCTCGGCCCCTCCTATCTTCCCGGATTGGAGGAGATCTTCGTGAATCTGTAGCAACGAGTAAGTAAGTGTATTCAGGCTGTGACAAATAGTGGATATGCTGACTTTGTAACCTTTTCCGTCAATGAGAACGCAGACGTAAGGATTGGTGTCCTAAGAAGACTGACGTTAGGAAAGCTCACAGATGCTGCTCTAATAGAGAGACTTACTAAGGCTTTGCGAATCTCAAACAAGCTCCGCTCAGCTGCTTCCGCCCTTGGGTTACCGCCCGGAACACTCTCTTTCAATGTCCTCTTCAAGTCCAGATTTTCCTGATGGAGTTTCTGTTCGGCAGGATTAACAGGCTTCAAGGCGAGAGAGGAAGTTTGCTGCTGGAAGAAGGCTTACAGTGAGAAGCTCATCTCTTTCCATGTCTTGGCGATGAATTCGGCGTAGGTGTTGAGCAAAGGCATCCAACTCATCTCGTCCATCATGGCTTGGAGCAAGAGATGGCTCAAGATTCGGATAGGGCACTCTGCTGTTGGTGCGGTGCGTCGCGAAGGCATCGTAGTCTTCGTTGTGAAAGGAGGGATCGAGATCGTCTGTGTCGTTCTCAAGAAGCGACTTATCGTTGTAGCTTGCCCCAGTGGTCAGATCCTGATGGTAAGATTCGTAACGGGAAGCTTCATCGCGTCTATGCTCGTCTTCATCATCATCATCGACATCAGCATTGTAATCTGCTTCGTCCTCAACACCTGAGGTAGTGCCTTGTGGGATGCCAGAAGCTTTGTTGTCGAAGAATGGGTCATCGTTGCCCGAAACAGCTGTAGCAGTGGCCGCAGTGCGATCGGGCCTCGCATGCTCCGAGACCGCAGGGCTGCCATTGATGAAATGATACTTGTAACCCTCTTCCGTCGGTGACTCGAGACTCTGGTCTGCGAAATTATCCAACAAATCATCCATCGCGAAAGACGGTGGAATGATGGGATCTTTATGGGGTTAGAAACCTGGAAAGGAGGGTGGAAGAGGGAGCAAAAAGGGAAGGAGCGAAGATGGTTACCGATGTCGCGGATGAGATCGAGCTGAATCTTGATGAATCGATTGACAATTATGGTGAAGAGAAGCGAGCAAGCAACGAATGAGAGCCAAGTTCAACGCCAATTTGACGGAAGACCTGGCATTTCACTACTGTTTTCCCCTGGTATTAGGATGTCGGAGTTTGATGGGTGAGGATCTACGCTGTGCAGTAAATGGGAAGACGTGAAAGAAGTTGGGGGAAACAGATTATCACGAAGGCCGAGCGAATGTCGAATTCAATCGAGGACGGATCATGTAATTATTAGTTCCTTTTCCTTGAGACTCGGAGAATTGAAGTTTTATTCCCTTGTCAAAGTGCCGTATCTCAATGCAAGGCGCCTATGCTTGCCGCTTGCTCGCCAAGACATGGGCACGGATTTGAAGCCTCATAGGAGAGACCCCTCGATTCATCTAGCACCAATCCATTGCAGGGTAGCATGAGACAAACTCCTCCAGCCAAGCTCTTATACTTCTTCTGAGACTTTTGGAAGCTATTACTCGCGCCAGGCGATAGAAACAAGTGTCAAGATATCAGGTCAAGTACAGTGAGTAATGTGTAGATTGCATGAATTATTCCATCTCAGGACTCCCCTGGGCCAGTATTTGTACCCCTCACAAATTAGGTGGTTGTTCCAACAGGTGGCTGGGAGGAGGCTGGGAACCTTATTTTTACAACAAGATCCTCACATCCGAGAGACGCTCTGGATATCGCGTACATGGCAGACCCTCAAGGAAGGTCCGCCAATCATGGTTCGAGGGCCCTGCGACTGAGGAAGGTGATTCTGCTTCTAGATGGCTGTGCAAGGTCAAGTGCAGATGCTGTAGTTGTATTCATAGACATTTGGGAGAGATGCAGTGATATCTCGTCTGACCTCGCTCGGATCCAGCCCGGTATTTGGCTCTCCAATCCTGAGATTTACCTACTACAGAACTTGTACTACTGGGAGTCGATGATTGCAGGACTGCTATGATTGGATGTATTACGTTCTGAGTGAAGGCTGGAACTCTGCTTCTGTGGCGCGTGTTGAAATACCGTTCCCAACTGCTTCCTTGCTTGCTTGGTTTTCAAATGGGACCGAGCCAGATGCCACACCGACTTTTGATTCAATCATCATCACTATCCGAGGGTTGCACACCCTCTCCTCCATCTTCAGGCTCGTGAGCCTCAAACACCCTGCGTGCAACCTCATTTTCCTCGATTCCTGTGAGCTTCTCCTCCTCCGCGAATGTCTCCCCTCCTTCACCCCCAAGTAGCTTTGCCTCCTCCGCAGGATCCAGATCCCCGGCATTCTTCGCCAAGGTCAACAACATAGATTCGCGCATATACCGGCCCATGGTAGCGAATGGTTTACCGGTCGGTAATTCAGCAGAAAACTTCTCCCAACCTGGCTGACGATCCCTTTTGTTGCGGAGAAGAGTCACAACAAAATGGTAGTACAGGAACCTGGACGCTGGCCGATTATCATTTTTGAATGAGACCTCCTTGCCGTTGAGGTCCTTCAGAGACACTCGGCCCATATCAGTGTGCGTTGCTGCGAGATTTGTGATCTGGATCTTCCACCGTAGGATTGGTGTTTCGCTGGCGTCGACTGGTATGAGAACGAAGTTACCATTGTCGAAGGCTTGCTCAACGGTATGGTGTATGAGCAGACAATTATCCGACGTATCTAGCCTTGATCCAGAACCGCTTCCAAAGATGTAATCAACCAGTTCCGGGCCAAGTGCGTGAGGCGCAATCTGAGCAGCGCGAACGTTCGTCTGGTCGAAGTAATCCTGTGAGATGCAGCACCAGATTTTCCCCATGACTGGCGCGCCTTTCTTTGCTTCATAGACTGTCATCGCAGTCTCCTTCATATGGCTCTGCACTTGGCTGGACCTCCTGCGAGACTCGTTTGGATCCTTGTACAGCGCCAGAAGTGTGTAGATAAATGCGCCTTTAGAATCCGGGCCGAGTCTCAGGACTCTACCTTCTTTCTCTTCCTGCTTTCTCAGCTCTTGATTCTCGACCCATAGATCGCTTCCCAAGCTCACGATCCTCTTATTGGTCTCTCGGTGCTCTTTGCGATAATTGTTATCGTTCGTCTGACTCTGCTTGTGTTCATGATCTAGCCAGGACTTATGCACTCTCTGCTCCTCGACCTGAATTTGTAAATCCTCGATTCTCAGCTTCCTGTAACGAATTGGCTGCTCTTCGAAAGATACTTTGGAGAGCTTGCGTTTCATTTCAGCGCGACTTTCTTTGAGCTGAAGTCGCTGGCTCTCTAAAGCTGGTTTCGATGAGGTATGGAAGGGAATTGATAGAGAAAAGCTTGCCATAACTGCTGAATTGGATATTGGTGGGAGGCGTAGTGAGGGGAATAATGAGTACAGCGGAGACTTTTGACTCTGTATTTGAGATGTATTGACGTGTTTTCCGGTATGCGAGTGAGCTTCCGAATTATTTGAGTGGTAATGTCTTCTTCTGTGTGTTTCGTGGTAGAAGAGTGTGATGAGATGTGAGGTTGCTAAAATAATGGAATATTCGAATTTGGCGAGTGATTAATGCTCGAAATATAGCGGAGGGATTAAGTCTTTTTCAACCGCTTGACACTACGAGAATGATCGAGAGCGCCAAGGATTCACTACCGGTATATATTCTCATGGGAAGGTATCTTTTTGGATATTGTACTAAATACTTCAAAATCGTTTCGAGCGCAATCACAGAGCTTGAAAACAATTCCACCGTCATTGATGCATCCAGTTGGAAAAGACATCGATATGTTGATACTCTACTGTCCACCGATTACCATTCCAGACTGACGGGGAGCGCGACGGCGGCGAGGAAAGAAGGAAATAGAGGGGGAAATACTGGGGATGAAGGAGCGGGGGTTGACCGGTGATGGCAAAGTACTTAAGGGTTTCAGCATTGCAAATCGCAGCCTGCTGAGGTTTGTAGTCGAACTGCGCCAGCAGCACTCAAGGAACATAAGGATACAATGCATAGCTTGAGGCAGTGTCTGTTGGCAAAATGTCCAAAGGAGGAGGTTTGATCTCGGGAGTACTAGTATGGTCACCTGTTCACTCAGAGACGCGGCTGCGTCAATGGCGCTTGCCGGTAAGATTAGTGCCGGTAAACATTCCCGTGATACGTGAATTCCTTCACACTTTCATATGCAGGTTTCACCCACAATGCTATCATGGATTCAAGCTGCAAAGGGTGTCAAGGAAGTCGTTCGTTGAGCTAAAAGCATCAAAGGATCTAGGTAAATTCACCATCTTCCAGTGCTTTTGTGTACGATTGCTTGACGCAAGAACCAGTGTCTCAATTCTATCTTATCTCATCTCAAGGATCAACACAGACTGCATCCCGGAACCCTCAATTGTACCGGAGGGCCGAAGCCCATGATGGCAACCACAAAGACAAAGCAAACCGGGACACCCGAAGACAGCGTGACCAGGCGCAATATCAATCACCTACCATCAGAGCTCCTTCATATGATTTGTGTCTACCTCGAACCCAGAGACATTGCAACGATACGCGTTTTGGATAGAATTATCGCGGAAGTGGGCTTGCAATACCTCGTCTCCCAAATCCACCTCATACCCAAGCCCGACAGCTTCGACAGATTGTTGGCCGTAGCTGAGCATCCGCTTGCTAGCCGTTATGTCAATTCACTATTCTACGAAGCCGACCTCCTAAGGTCATTTCGCCACCCTCAGGAAGACAGGGAGCTCTGGGAAAAGAGCCTCGTTGGACCGAGTCACGCTAGCCCGCTGGAAGAAGTCCAGGATCCGCATTTCGCGTCAGCTTGCGGTCATCTGCCGAAAAGGTACAACCGAGGAACCTCGGCTGTTGTCTTGAGTCATCAACAACATTACACGAAGCGAGAGTTACAACGAGCATACCAGACATATCGAAGCTATCGTGCTGAACAACATCGCCTGAATGAGTCAGCCGCTTACGAAGAAGCCATGGTGAGGGCAATGAAGCGGCTTCCACACCTGACGTCGATTTTGATCTCATGCGAGCGAGGCAACACCAATCACTTTCGCGCAGCTTTCGAAGCCGGACTATGCGAAGACGTGACATCGGACCCCCGCATGGCTGACCAAATCTGTGCATCACAATTGAGCCTTCTCCTTTCGGCCGCCGACAAAGCCGGTTTACAGATCAAGAAACTTGTCTGCGGCTCGTTGGGTCAAATCTTCTTGAGTTGTTCGCTTGAGCGCCTCGACGCCATGCAACGAAGCATTCAATCTCTTCATAATCTACATCTTTTCTTCTCTCATATCCCCGTGGGGTTCGATTCGAACGCCGCGTCCAATCCGCACGGCAGCAGCTCAGCTAGGGCAGATAATATGCAATTCGCGATGTCTGCGCCCAATCTCGAAACCCTTTCCATTCGCTTCGATAAAGACCGCGCCCTCGATCCCCCTGATCTCAAACATCTCGTTTCAGACTTCCATTGGTCGTACTTGGCATCTGCAACTTTCGCCAAGATGAGCACCGGCTCTGAAATCCTAGTTGGCTTCTGTGACCGACATGCCGGTACACTCAAAGACCTTAGCTTGACAGATATCAGCTTATACAGCGGTCGGTGGGCCACGACGTTTTATGAGATGCGTCAAAGGCTGAAGCTCGACAAAATGGCTCTTGCGGGGATTATTCAAAGCGTTGAGGGGGACTATTGGAACTTCGAGATCGGAGACCACACAACTAAGCTGATGATTGAACGCTACATTGCCTATTCTGACGAATCACAAAGAGATCTATCTCTTGGACGGTTCATCATGGATTTTAGACAAGCTCTTGCAAAGCGTTGGGCGCCACATCGGCCGAGTGGGCTGTCCGCTGTCGCTTGAATTAGACCAGGTCTGTCCTGCCTCGCGTAACGGGACTTCAACAGCAATACCGAGACACACTGGTGGGCTCACTCACACTTGATGGCGTCAGCATATCGCTGAACTTGATTCTCCCGGCGTAGCATGATTCTCTGCAGGGTGTGATTCTTGTACAAATATCAGGTGCCCATCTTTTACTGTAAGAACATTGGTTTCAGTACGAGCTCTTGACCTTCCTACGTGGCCTTTTCGCGGTCTGTATCCCAAGAAGCAGGCGCAAAGCATAGCAATCCGTCATTGAGATCGCACGAAGTAACAAATTAAATATGGCCATTTCATTGCAGGAAAGTGACTGCTGCTCTTAATATTCTAGCTTACTCCCACCGCAAGCGGTTCCGATCCCATACATTTCACTCTTTCAGTTGGAATAAGCTCTGTGTACTCTAGGTAAACACTCTCCAGGAAGCTGGAGAAGATCGAGCCTGTACAGTGGATCTTGTCTTCAAATGGCTTTGTCGACATCGAGCATTTCTCCTTGCTTCTACCTCAGACTGACCAGGCGAGTTGGAAAACCAAAAGCTTCCGGAGACTTCGACCTCATCTTTCTCCTAACCAAAGTCACCCATGGAGAAGCCACCTATGGACTCGAGCAACACGCCAATTTTTCACTCAACAGCAATACGACAAACGAGCCTTCTTTCTCAGCCGCATCAACGATGGTGGTGCTGCTCTTGCACTGCGCACTTTCTCCATTACCGTCATACCATTTAATCTTTGCCTTCTCCGTCACATTCGGCACGGCGTTCACCACGGTTCTAGTCGCAAGAAGCAACTGGCTAGTGGGCCCGCAAGCCTTAGCATGACTGATGGCGTCGCATTCGGCGTATTGGCTACAACTGTCATGTTCGGTGTTCACATCCTTATTTTCTTTCTGCAGTGTCTCAGCCGTCCAAGTACAACACCTTTGCGGCGATCAGCGCTCGGGCTATGCTGCATATGCTGGCCAGTGGGTCATGACTGGTGTCATAGGTGTTCTGGTCCAATATGCTTCCCTGCGTTAGAGGTTTGGAAGATAAGGTCCTGCCGTGGTACAGTTTCGTGCTTGCTGAGGCCTGCGTTGTGTTCCGTCCTCTGATCGTGATTGGTGTTATGCTCATCGTTCTCGTCAAGGGTCCCGCGGCCTGTGAGAACTGGCGTCATTTTTAGCGGATTCTGGAAAAGAGAAAGAAGGCAGGTAGACTGGACGTGGCCTGCAGTGCCTGATTCGAGGTTGGGGGATCTGTAGAATGGTCCAGGTCGCGCTTCAACTGTTGCGCCCTTGGATACATTTGCTCGAGGCAGGTCTTAGGAAGAATGGAAGAAACCAAGAAGGTCGAGCTTCGAGTCGAGGTCACCCTAGTACTGAATTTGTCTACAATGTATGAATGTGTATCAACTCCATCATCTTCTCCTTTAGCGAGATCGCCGAAAATGATCGCGAATGCATTGATACGCACTAGTGCAGTATTACTCAAGGTTAGCTTATTTGAGAGCGTACCGTCTTTCCGAGATCCAATACTTGTTGGAACCATCAAAGTGCCCCAGTCCAACGACTAGCATGCTCCGGTCGCGATATCAAAGGCTACAATTCAAAGCCTCAGCCCTAAGCGAACAGCAGCCACAGAGTGAAGGTGGTATACGCAGTCGATCTCTGCTCGAATGTCAAGGGTCTCATTTCTCTCGTAACGCACGGCCATATTCGCCCGTGGCTGTTCCAAAGAAGCGCATGGCGCTTGTGGCTCAACTTATCTTTTCGAGGTCTGGTGTCTTCATGCCGCAAGCCGAGAGCTCTTTGGGCTCGCTGCTAATCAGCCGTATAATATAGGTGGTCCGTCTGTAAGACTGCGGATAATCTGCCCTTCGCAGCATCGAGTGTTCGATATGGCGCTTCTATGATTTGCTTTGTACCGTATCATGGCGAAGTGGTGTGAAGACTGCCATTTTTCTTATCTAAACCTGTAGTGTCTGTGGTACCTGTATCGAGATCCCGATTCTGGATCTTCAAGTTGTGAGTCTGATACACTGCCGTTATGCTACGAGGACGTACGTATGGTGACTGATTACGGATCAGAGACATGAGTGTTGCTATCAATTACCAAGGACATAATAAATTTGAAGTGACTGAGTTGCTACTAGAATATGTAGATGTCTTGAGTAGATATGTGCCCTGTGCCAACCCGCGATTGAGCGACGCCATGGCAAAATTGTGCCAATATGTCAAAGTAGTCTGTAGCCTGATGAACTCACGATGATGAGCTTGTACGGGGTCTCCTAGCTACCCACTCCTCTCGATATGAGTATAGGAACAAAAGAAACAATACCCCCCAAGCAACAAAACCCCACAAAAATCGTTCCCGGTTCATGCTAACCAGGTCAGCTGCTAGACACCCGATTGAGAACGTTACAAACGTCCACCATCTCACTCTTTCCCCCTTGGTGCCTCTAGTACGGAGCGCTCGAACACCCCCAATCAAAATTACAGAAACGTCGCATATGCTGAACAGAATGAGACGGATAACGACGCCCCCCTCAACCTCAGTTAATGAGTAATAGCAAACGATGTACACTACGACCGTGACGGGGAGGGCAAAGCGCCAGAACTTTCTGAATCTGAGGTACGTCTGCAGAAGCCATCGTACGAGGGGACCAGCGATCAGTGGAAGGATTATGGTAGCGAATAACAGCGGCACCGACAGTATCGCAAACCATCGAAGGTCCCATAGAAGTGGAGTCGAGTCGTCTGCACTGCTGTTCGACTGGGTGCTATTTGACTGAGTACTATTTGACTGAGTGCTGTTTGTTTGACTATTATTGGATGGAATGCTGCTTGAACTAGGGATGAGGGGGGCTGACGTCTCGGTAATGTTCATGCCGAGAAATGACTGCTTGAAATCAGTCGACAGCTGTAGCGAATACATAAACTGACTCACGGTGACAAAAGCTAGCGGTATATATACGGCGGCAAGAAATGTCAGTAAAGAAGAGTTGCGTGACTGTAGGCTATTTTGAGATTCGATCTACGGTCAGATTGTCAGCGGACAAACATAGTCTAGCGGTGTCCTGTCTAACATTCCCTGCACTCACCTCTTTTTGCAGGCTATCAATGGCTGTCCCACGAATCGCAAGTTCCTTGAGAATTTCTTCGAAATCGGCTGTCCGAGCGCCCAACGTCTTAATCTCTTTGTCCAGGCTTTGTGGAGGCGGTGCTAGTGATTGGATGGTCTTGATGAAATCTTCAAGTTGCTTAGCGTCTTGCCTCATATCGAGCTCCGCTCGTTTCCTGCAATCATTCATGTGTATCAGATACTGTATTTTTTCAACACGAGGATAGGCACGGCCCTCGAATGTCTATATCTTCATCAGCATATTTGAAACTGGATGCATGATCTTCTTCGTATGTCGAGCATACCAGTCTAGTTATTTCTTTCGAGGTACATTGCAAGAAGTTGACCATGTCTGACAGTATCGTTTCAAGCACCGCCAATATCGATCGTGCCAATTCAGTAACAGACGACCAGGCTTCGGTGGCAACCTGCTGTCGGGCAATACTTTGGTGTCGATTCCGGAAATCACACAAGGAGCGAGTCTCTTTAAAGAGAAGTATCATCCTCAAGTTTTGCGGTGTTTCTGTGTTGACAATATGCAATTTAACGAAGGTGAACGGAGGAGGCTTTCGGTAAGGCTGCCAGATGTAGGTATCTAAGTCACCACTGTATCTTGGAGCTTTCGACTGCCAGTACAAAGTGAATTCGGTGGGCAGAGGGTTCGATGTACCGTCCATGGCATCTGTAGTCTGACTCGGGCTTGAGGCCGCAGAGCCACTTTGGCTGTGGGGAAGAGCGCTCTCTGAAAGCTGGCTTGACTTACTCTCAGACGGTAGTGTCACAGATCCCTCCACTTCTAAAGAGGGGTGCTCGGCTGCTTCTGCAATACCACTTAGCAGATCGGCGGAAATTTCCCAGCTTGGCTCTTGAGAAAGAAGGTATGCCAAAGCCCTACGGGGTACTCCTTTGAGTCGCTCGACGTGCGAAGGCATGAACGTAAGTAGCCGGTAAGGGGCTTCGGCGTTGGTGTGGGCATTCTCCACTGTACATGAGCTGACTCATAAGTCAATCGGGTACAACGACTGACGCATTTGATAAGAAAATACCAACCACATCACGAACATATTTTCCCATTGTACGTTTGACACCATGTGTACCCAGTCCAGCCAGTCGTCTAGTGTTTTGTCATTTGCTGAGAAGTCCCGTCTTTCAATTACTGGACGACTTTATTAGCAGAGACAACCTGGCGAAACCAGCGTTTCAAGGACTGACTTGTACTGGTCCCTGGAGGTAATCGCACAAAGAGGTCGAAGATATTATGAAGCGGAAGCTTGCTTCGACGGCTAATATGTGCGTACTCATTCAAGAAGCGAGTACCGTTTCTATGTTGCTTTGCCGCCGCAGCGAGGGCGGCATCGACCTCGCTACCCCCTTGAAAGTTGCTGGGATTCCGCCGAAGGCTAGCAGGAACCAGATTATACAAAAAGCGATGAGGAGCCTGCGTGTTGGGTTGAGAATGGTCATGAGCAGACCGCTGGGATTCCAGAGTGGGCTGACGACCAGCAAGACGGGTCTGTAATGGTTGCATCTCCATATCACAGATAGACAGTTTATGACAGGAGTTAAAAAAGCTTCGTTACGTGCGACAGTCGATGAAACTTTTCGAGAGAATTCAGTGACGGGAATAAAGTTGAGGATGATGCGATGAGAGGGTGAAAAGGGGGAAGCAGGTATAGGCAGCATGTTGCCCCACACCACCATTGTGGCGAGGCTGTAGGATCGATGATTTGCCGACCATAACAGAAACAGCATGAATACCCGCTGCAATTCGTAATGTTCATAGCCAATCATTTAGCTGATCTCGACAATACGGGCAAATTACATGTTCATACCTCTCACCAAACTTTGGGTGTGAAGTCGTAAGATACCATTCCCCTGGGATATGGAAATGTAAATTACTATTAACATGTAGATATAAATGGCAAGTGTATGTAACTAGATATTTTCTAGTAGGGTAGAGTATATTTAGGCTGGGAGGCGCTATCCTCGGTGCCTCGGTGCACAACATCCTTATCGATAGGGGTCACTCAGAGGCTATTTGGCTACCGGCTTGGCTCGAGTTTTAGGGCTACCTACCCCATCCCGCCCCGAAAGCCCGCCCCGAAGGCCAATTCCTATGCGACGTTAACGCGCCCCACAAGAAAATTATCGCGATTCTGGAGTCCCAATGGCGCCGACGTTAATGAGGGGTCTTTACTCGGATTTAGTTGAATTCTGAAAGTAGACCCTTAGATAGCAATTCTTCGCCACTATGGTAATCACAATATCATACCCCTCTAGATGGTAACTCACAATTGTCTACCCTTTTGGGGTACGGAAAAAAGTGAAATATGGGGTATTGAAATGTAAGAACTCCATACTTTGGGGTATGAAAATGTAATTTGCCCTCGACAATACAAGTGAAGTTTCTGAGTCGAATGGAATAGAATGGCGGAGACCCTCAAAGGGTACCATTATGTGTCCGGTGAAGAACCTTAGGCAGTGAACAATGTCTCACCGAATGTATGTGAGAAGACTAGTCTTGAAAGAAGTACTTCGGTGTAACAGTCTTCGCTTTACTGGATTTGGGCCACGGTGTGGCGGTTTCAGCCTCGCCCTAATCATCAGATGCGCAGTACAAAACTACCTACACCCGTCCCAAACCAAGGCAGATCATGGACACTGGGCCATTATCTCGTCTTGTCTTCAACTACACTGATCATGGACGATGTTGCTGAGTTCTTTTCCCCTGAAGCTTTGCGCCTCCTTGACGAGTCTGGCATCGACCGTGAGACAGTTTTCCAGCCAGACAAGCTCCCAGTCGATCACACGTCGTCCACTGGTCCTGCGCAATGCGAGGCGCAAACGAACCAGAATCCACTCAGTTCCCTCCAAGGTAATCCCGGATGCTCAACACTTCCTCTTGGAATTCTTACCAAACCCAAGCGCAAACGTGCAAAGTTTGACATCATGGCTCATGCGAAAGTTGCGATCGTGCGGGAGAAAGGGGCGTGCTTGAGATGCAGAGCTCTGAAAATACCGGTGGGTTTGCAACCCTCATGGTTGCCCTTCATTAATGATTTCTCCTAGTGTTCTGGATCTTGGCCTTGCAGTTCATGCACTTCTAACAAACTCTCTCGCTACGGTCGAGAGCCTAAACATCAATGGATGGACTGTGTTTCATACTCCCTAAAAGACTTTGACGTCTATGCTCGAGGTACCCTGAGTTTCCCATTCACTGTTGAACATCACTAACGGTACAGTCTTTCCGTGTAGCCAGGAGCAGTACGACAAGATCCTGCGGACCTCTGATACAATTCTCATCGGGAACACAGACCATATATTCGACCAACAAGTCCACTGGGACCTTGAAAGCATCGCCTCGGACTGTGCGGAGTGGGTCCTAGATGAAAGAGCGAAACCAGGTCATATAGCCGCGTCTGGATGTTTTCCTCCACCAAAGCGGAAATACTGCTGTCGACTTTTGTGCCCGGTAACCTCAGCAAAGCGCTTCGAGTCTTAGTTGAGACTTCGTCGATCCTCCGTAACTGGGGGACGGACACCAGCTACTTACACTACAGCTCTTCGGACCTTTGGGATATTCGATCATTCACGGCCTGGAACGTGCTCTGGATTTACAAAGACTGGCAAATGCTTCTGTAGGCGTTCTGAAGGCACTGTTCTTAGTGCTCCTTGGAACCACCATTGCTGTAGGTTACTCGACTTCAGTATCCCATTCAGACGAGGTAAGCCAGTTTATGCATCTTCAGCATCACTGTTACTGACGGCCAAAAAAGCGGCTGGAGTCACCCTGCATCACGGGGAACGCATTCAGTGAAGCTCAGAAAAATCTCCTTCGCAACCTTGCCCACCACATGATCCACATCGCAGGGCGAGCTCAAGTCTTAGACAGCCAGAGAGATAATTGCCATACCCTCGACCACGCTTACTGTCTTTGGAGCAGAAAAGCTGTGTTCGAGTGGGAAATTGTCCCAAATGATAGCCCCAGAGAGCTAGAAGAAGATTTAAGACCTTTCGCCCACTTCTGCTCAGCACACAACACTCAAGGACTCGGCTCCACGGATCTGAGTGGGGAGCCATCACCGCTACTTTCTCAAAAAACTTCGGCTCCCTCTTTGACCTCACTCTCAGAGATCGTTTCTCCCGAGAATATTTTTCGAAGACCAGTACCCCGAGTCACCAACGCCACCGAAAATTCAATGCTTGGTCGATGTTTCTCTTGCAACAACGCACTTGATGTCGAAGGCTCATTTCGACCTCGCCTTTCCCTTTATCTCGATGTTTCAACGGACGAAACTTCGGATGATCTTGGTGATTCTGCACTACAAGGCCAAACGGTTCTCGAACTTCTGGATCTTCAGGCTTCACCAGTCACTTGTTCAACATCTTATCCAGAAGATGGATGGAGTTGGTCGGACCCCCATGACCTCCTGGTAGGCAGCCAGGGCGGAGTCTCCGAACCATCGTCTGAGCCAGGTCTGGATTATTCCCCCACTACTAACTCCTTGAGTATGCCGGGGATCAAGTCTGCTCCAACTCCTTCAGCGCTGAGATCGCCGGATATGACATCATGTAGGATAGTGTCGTGTAATTCATGTCCTTGCAATGTATCTAGTATGTCTACCCTCTTCATTCCTGTACAGACTCAATTGCTTGAACAAGTATTGATCTTAGACTATTGTCACGCAGACACTTTGTCCGGGGAATTTGATTTCGCTCCATCGAAAGATCCTTCCCCCCAACATTGAACCTTACAAGGCCGCCAAAACTCCAACTTCTCCCTTGAACAGAAAGCGGAGAAGACCGCGCAATTCAGAGGACAACTTGGTCCCCGCCCGAACACGACTAGGGGGTTCTTGCATTCGATGCCATCATTGGATGAATGGCACCGATGTATCAGAGTGCTACGACACCCTTGTGTGTGATAGATGCGGAGTTCAATGGCGTTGAGGGAAGGATCACGGGTCAATCCGTTGCGAACATTCTTGAGCCGTCACGGTGCCTCTAGTACCCAGCCGTATGAACGGTCGGAAATGGGAGAGGCGGGCCAAGCTGTCCAGAACAATGTGCCTGTTGGGAGTGACAGTGTCGACTGTGCCGGGTGCCTAGAACCTCGGAGCCGTCGGCATAGAGTCGAAGGCTTCACGAAACGGATTCTTGGGAGATTGCTAGTTTAAGCAGCGGAGTGATTAGTTGGGGGGTGGGGGGGAGTGCGCTGATCTCGGCCACGATGAAGCTTTATCTAATCGTGGAAGCGTTGATTTCAAAGGCCGCGCTTTTTATCCCTCAGATAAATAGGTCTTTTGGGCCGCACCGGCAGTAAAGCAAGATCGTACAAGCTAGAAATGCAATCCCGTGCCTCCCGTAACCACCTCCATTGCCCTCACTCGACCCCATCATCCCCAACCAACCAACTCGGCGTCCAAGCCCCCAACGCCCTGATCCCACGGCTGCGCTTCCCCATCGGCTCGTCCAGCCTGACCAGAACCGTCGGCTTGCACACCATGACTCTTCCCTTGCCGTCCGTGTGTTCCCGCACCAGCGCCGGCGACACAACGAGCATCTCTTCGCCGACGCGGCCGTCGTCACCGACCTTGAGCATGCTGTCCGGTCGGACGATCTTGTGCGTCGTTATGTCGACCATGCTGCAGTTTGGGATCTCTTGGTGATAGGCTGTGCTGGTTTTGCCGGGGTCGCGCGTGAAGGGGTGGAAAGTGAGGCGGTAGTCGGTTGTTGAGAGGCGGAGCTTGGTGGCGAGGTGGATGGTCGGTTGGATGATTTGCTTGTGGAGCTCGGCTGAGTCTGCGTCGTCGTCGTTTGGAGAGGCCGAGGTGAGGGCGGAGAGGGCTGAGGATAGGGTTTGGGATGCCAGTTTTGCCTGTCGGCTCTGTTCCTCGATGAAGCTGTCCATCTTGAGTAGACCTTGGAGGGTCTCGGACCTCCAGTTCCGCAGTGTCTTTTCGTCTGTGCTTATTTCAGTGGTGTGGGTCAAATGCCAATGACAAGGAGGGTAGAAGTACCTCGACATGGCTCAAGCTGCTTGATCCCTTCCTCCATGCCCCGTAGTAGCGCAATGGTGCGTGCGTCAAGTCCGAAGAGATAGACGTCGCTACTCAGGATGAAGGTCCGCAGATAGCAGTGGACAAAATACCGCAAGAGCAATGGCTGCGAACTGGGGTATTTTTTTGCGAGCCGTAGGTGGTCAGGGGTTGCAAACATCCTCAGCATCTCAGGTAAGCCGTCCACTGTTTTGATGCTTCCGAACTTCTCTTCCAACACCGTTGAATCTTCAGTTTTGTCATCGACCCACCCCGCAATCTGCTGGTCCAGGTTTGAAAATTGCTCGGAGATCTCATTGTCAGATACTTGGCTTGTAGGCTGCAGCCGGAGTAGATCGTCTCTGCACTCTGTCAAGTTAGCGGACAAGTCCCTTATCTGTCTCTGCAACTTTCGCGCTTCTGCCTCGAGCCGCTCCTTGCCATCGTTTGCCTCTCGGGTCTGCTCGGTCAGGAACTCCATATGGGTTTCTCGTTTGTGGCGCTCATGTTGAAGGTGGGATATGTGGTTCTCGAACATCTCGAAACGTTCGTTGTACTTGTTTCTCTCACTCTTGGAAAGCTTTTCTCCACGAGCTCGATGGGCCTGGTAAGCTTCCTGCAGTAGGCCATTTTGCTCGCGGAGTTGTGTGTTCTGCTCTTGCGATTTGGCAAGATGGCGCTTGATATCCCGCAATTCGAGCGACTGGTCTCTGTTCTCCCGACTTGAAGAATGTAAGTCTCGTCGTGCGTCGTCGTAGGCTTTTTGCAGGTCGCGGTAGTCTTTTTCTAGTGGCTCTAGCTTTTCTGACTCTGTCAACTTGGCCGGCTGATAAGGCTTCGTTGTCAATAAGGCAACCTTCTGAGAGCCACATGGTCGTGATACTGAGGTTGTACTCTCGTCTGGTTCAGGATTAGAGACATAGAATCAGGTGCTGGCTAGACAAGACATCTACCGTGGGACATGTGCAGCTCATCCTCGCTATTCGATGGCGACTCAGCAACTTCTTCAGGACCGGCGTTATGGACGACCTTATACCACGTCTCCGGTTCTTTGGTTCTACTGTCGTCAAATCTAGCAGCCATCATCGACTTGTCAAGCGGTTGCAACTCCTGGGCTTGCTCCACGGCCATGGAAAACGACAAGGAGAGTGCTTCAAAACTACCAGACCAAAAGGCTACAAGGCGCCGTATGTCTCAGGCGCATGGCTGAGAGTGGTAGTTCTTGTTTGCTGTGGTGCGTCAAGTCACATGGTGCGCGATATAGAATCAGCCTGGCAGCCTTATGCATCATGCACTGCGCCCCACTTTTCTCCGGGAGCTAACAGAACACCATAAGGCTACCAATCTGAACACCCAATAATCCAATCATGAATGCTCAAGTGTTGAAGGCCATGCCTACTTGCATTGTCGCAGTAGCTTGATCCGGTAGGGGTTTCGGTCTGCTAGGGCGATTGCCGTGCTGCATTTCGGAAGCTTCTTTGTGCTTACCACCTTCCAGAATCCGCAGGCTGTTGAAACCAAGGCTTTTTGCTTTCGAAAAGGCGTCTTTGCAAGGCTCAGTCACGTTGATAGCCTCATGGTAATGGAAACCCCGCCCGTTTTAACTCAACCGACCTCTACATCTGCTCTTCTGCAGGACACCATCATCTTCTTGTGAACACATAAAGAATAATCCAAGCTCTATCACAGTACCACTCGGTTCACGGAAACGCCGACATGGAAGAAAAGACCACCTTCGAGGCTCTTGGGCAGGCCGCTTCGGGCTTGAATATCGAAGACGACGCCACGGCTGACCGCAAGATCCTCATCGCCGTGGATTTTGGCACGACCTTTTCTGGAGTTGCTTGGGCTCAGACACGACGTGTACGGGTTTTGTTTCCATTGGCAGTGACCATTTCAATGCTGACATCTGGAGTAGCCCGATGTGCAGTCTGTGATCATCCAGTGGCCTGACTCGACGAATGGCGGCCTTGAAGGGGTGAGCAGTGATAAGGTGCCAACGTCAGTCCCAATTACTTTCAGTGTCCCTACTCATTGTCGAGGGAAAACAAGCGTGAGCTGACAGAAATGCCAGTGAGCTCCGATACGAACAGGGCCAAGTGAAATGGGGCTTCCAAGTCGACGACTACGGCCTCCGCCACCAATGGTTCAAACTTGATCTCGATCCCACCCAGAGCCGCGGAATTTCAGACTTGAGTCGTCAGTTCCCGGACCAGCACGCCCTCCCACCGGGCTATAGCGCTTCAAGCGAAAAGCTCTGCACCGACTATCTCGGAGCCCTACGCGCGCATACTGAAGAGGTACTCAAATTCAAACTACCCGCTAGCATCATTAAAAGTACGCCAATCGAGTACATCATTACTGTCCCGGCAGTATGGTCAGACTCGGCCCAAGCCAAGACCCGCCTGTGTGCGGCTGCAGCTGGAATGGGCAAAAACCTGCAGATAATCTCTGAGCCTGAAGCCGCTGCGATCTATGCATTGCATGCAATGGATCCTCACAGCATTCAAGTCGGTGATACTTTCGTCCTCTGCGATGCTGGAGGTGGCACGGTCGATTTAATCTCGTATACTGTGACAGAGCTGAAGCCTATTTTGAAAGTCACAGAGGCGGCTATGGGCACTGGAAGGCTGTGCGGGAGTACCTTCCTCAACCGCATTTTCCAGAAGTTCTTGGTTGACAAGTTGAGCTTGAATGAGGAGTGGGATGAGGAGGTCGTGGAAGATGCCATGAAAAGATTTGATTTGGTCACTAAGAAGGCATTCCGCGGTGGCCCTAGCGAGGAATCTGTCATTCCCGGTGAGTCGTCTCCGGCAAGTCTTCGACGAAGTACTGACTGTGGCCGATCAAAACAGTCCCCGGACTGGCCGACAACCCGTCCCAAGGCGTCCGAAGGGGCAAATTTAAGATGAACGGCACCCAAGTCAAAGCAATCTTCGATCCCGTAGTTGACGAAGTCGTAGCACTGGTCCGAGGTCAGATTGCAGCCACCCAGAAGAAAGTTAAAGCGGTGCTCCTCGTTGGTGGTTTCGGGCAGAACGCTTATCTTCGCGAGACTGTTCGTGCAGCTATTGATCCGGCTATCGAGGTCATTCAGCCTCCCAATGGCTGGACTGCGGTCGTTCGAGGCGCCTTGATGAAGGGACTCAGCCAGTTGGAACCCGATACGGAGAGAGTCAAGGTAGCCAGCAGGTCTGCGAGGAAGCATTATGGTACGGAGATCATGAGCAAGTATGATAGTAGCAAGCATGCCAAGGCAACAAGCTGGTGGTCAATATCCATTTTCCCTTTTCTCGTCAGATGCTGACCATGCCAGGGATGATTACGACGGCGAATTCAAAGTCTTCGACATGTCCTGGTTTATCACCAAAGGCAGCCCTGTCACCGAAGACCGTGCCTCCATCCGCAAATACCACAAAGTCTGGAAGGTCTCCGAAGGCCCTCGCCAAATTGTCGCGCAAGATATCCTCATGTTTGCAGACCCAGAGGACAAGGGTGCCCCTATCTACAAGGATGATGGAGAGGTTAAGCACCTGGCGAGACTGACGGCGGATCTGAGTTGCATTCCAGTCCGTGAGCTGGTGCAGAAGTTGGGCAAGGATGGGAAGATGTACTATGTCATCTATTATGAGATCGAGATGACGTATTACTCGGCGCAGACGAAGTATTGTCTGGTGTACAAGCAGGTCAAGTATGATAGTGTTACGGCGGAGTATGTTTGAGAGATTGAGTCACAGAAAGGGCGATGGTTGATTGCTTTGCTGCTTTTAGTAGGACGACTATTCAGCAATTTTAGCAATTTACATTTTTCGGCATTGATATATGAAATCCTATGTAGCTTGTGGTGTATGGGGGGTCCAAGACAAGACGCTGCGCCTCTTGTCCTCGATCGCGCATGGCTCAACTGCGCGCTGACATGACCGTTAGTACAGCTAGCGTACATCTCCTTGGTATGGTCCAAATGTTCGCTACAATTCAGTATTCGCGACCAGAGGGTGTACCCTGTCTCAGGAGCGCTTCCGCACCCGACATGGGTGGTCGATATATAGAGTGACTCTCAAAGCGGGGTAGATTAGCTACCACAAAGTCAGCGGAAAATGTGGCTAGCACGGAACGGTGTTTTTATACTAGTGTATTGTGCGCTGTTCGAAAATGTAGCTCGATATGTCGCGTTTGTGCACAACGTATTTTGCCTCGCGCGAATGAGCGCCTTCATGCAGCAACAGTCCTATAAATCCAAGTGAACCAGGCTAGGGAAGCTATCTAGACTCAGGATACCGCCATAAATCGGAGCTACTTTGTGAAGTGTGAGATGAGTGAGGATTCCAGGATCCCCATTGATCAGAAAGGCTTGGAGCGAGCAAACATCCGGTGCGGAATTTTGTGCCATCGGTAGGCTCTTCAAGTGGACTTTACGAGAATCGTGTCCGTCCGTGACGTCTTTCAGCCACAGCCGATTGGAGAGCAGGACTGGCCGAAGTCGATCTTAAGCTCAGAGAGGTTACGCTGGGATAACACATCGCTCATCTTTAGACTAACCTCAGCATTTGGAGGCAAAACATTGAAGTCGATTTGGAGGTGCTGCAGGTTTTTGAGACCACCAAAGCAAATCATACCCCCTTCGAGTGCTGGCATAGCGTAGCTGCCACACTCGAATCTTATCAATGCATCAACGGGTAGGCTGTTAATAAGTCGTTTCACTATAGTGCAAGGGCCAAGTCGTGGAGTTGATGATTTGAAGTGCCCTATCTCGATGGTGCGCGTGTACTGTAGACCCCAACTTTGACTTAGGCTGGTAAGTGTTGCTACTCATTGAGAATGACCACTGGACGTGCTGGTAGTATCGAGATTGCGATAAAACAGTGGAAAGGAGAGTTGAGAGGTTTGTGCGGATATGAGACATAAACTGGCTATATCTCTAGTCCGATGAAGCTAGAGGAGACAGATCTCAGCACGATGGCCTTGAATGCAAATATTAGATAAAGGGTGACAGCTCCCGGGCGTCGATCAAGACCCGCAGGACAGCTGTTTCGGACATGGCATGCCCAAGCAGACATGGTACAGTGACGAGGAGGTGGAGGGACGACCGATAGTAAAACTCACATGGCCAATGATTAAAATCCTTTTCAGCTCGACTGAAAGGGCGACCAACACAGGTAAATCTATCACCGAGAGTAGTGAATATTCGGTAGTCAGTAGCCGGTCGTCAGTCGTCAGTCATGTATGAGATGTCTGGGTAGCAGATTCGATTGATAGGCGTTGGTGACATTGGTGACAAGATTTCGAGCGCGCTAGCAGACGCTAAACAAACCCCCGGCGCGCACGAAGTCTTGGCGTCTTGGCATTCATCTCCGCACGCCCGCGACCTCCCTGAGGCTCCCTCCTACTCCTTCCGCACCGTCTTGTGTTGTCTGGAAAGCGCTCGACATTCGCCGAGCAAAGAACCTGCAATAACAAGGACGAGAGGCACGCATTTGCGTGTAGTAACTTGCACCTCGTCGCACAAGTCCCCGAGAGGAATAGCAACAACGGTAAACCGGAGAATAAGTGTGGTGAGTCAAGGATTGGTCCTTAGCAATGAGTCCACTCATTCGTCTGTTCGTAAACATCTAAGGTCCAGCTCCATACAGCTGAAACGAATTTTGGAAATCAACTGAACCGGAATGGTAACATTTCATCCACGCTGAACCGGCCAACACCGCCAGCTTGGCTGTAGAAAAATCCGGCCTATTGTTCGAACTTTCTATTCATGCTCATCGTTGTCGTCGAGGATTCTCAATTAAGGTAGCCATCGTATATTCAGCTTTTGGGCATCAATGTTTCAAAAGAACAAACGGCAAGATCGATGGGATGCTGAGTCAGATGTTTAATTGGGTGTGGTCATCCTTAAGAGCTCACTGTGGATGTTCCCCGACTCTTTGGATGTTCCGTTCCGTAGGTCTGCTGTCGTTGATCGATGGAGTTTCGCGTTTGAGATAGCTTGGCGAACCCGATTTCACAGGGTACAAGTCCAACACTTCCAGTCTGAGCCGAGAGGGCTGGGATCCCAAATCCCTCGTGTGATCGAGTATCACTTCTAATTGATGGTGTTAGACATGAATCATGCTCTGTCTTCGAACACTATCAATCCCAGCCCTTAGACCCAAATATAGGCCACTGAGTCCTCCACCGTCCCATGCACCGTTTGTCGAGTCAGACGCATACTAAGCGCCAAGTGAATAAAGTGGGTTGTCCCTTGGCTCGCGAGAAGATCCCGAAAATGATTTGCGGTGCCAGGCTCGGGAAAGGTAGGAAGAGTGAGAGTATGAGATAAAGTAGTTGGCGAAGTCGGTCTCCTTGGTCCAGACCTTAATTTTCAGCAGACGCACAGATCATTACTGTAGCCCACCATAAACCAACGGGAGGCATCCCGGGGGCCAACTGGGGCCGTTGTCAGGCCCGCTGCGGGCGCTTTCAAGCTTTCTTAGCGTATTTTGTCGCTGGTTCCGCCCTGGCGCTACACCCCATTCCTTTCTTTCCTTCTTTCGACAATTTTGGTCGATGTAAACATTAATGGTAGAGACGTAATGGAGGGACAAGTAGGGACTTGAGTTGTTCCCAGGCACATATGTAGCTATCTAAGTACGTTCAGCCATAAGATTTCGGCCATGTCCATAGACTAACCCTGTAGATACTAGTGCTATTGATAAGCGAACATCGGACCACGAAGCGAATCCGAATTCCATTCACTGTCAGCTCAATAGTGTCACGTAGATCGCTTTAGTCAATGACTTTACCATTGGCCATGGGATAAGCCAAGATTCCTAACCTTTGATCCTTCTATACTTGCGGTGAGCAACGGTGTAGAAATCCAACGGGTTATGGGTACGCAGGGTCCGGCCGTACCCTCCATCTTCCTCCATCTTCCTCCATCTTTCGATGGCATTGGACCCCCGATCGACTTCGTGACGTTGCGTGGTCGAAACAATCTTTACGATCTTACCAGGGTTGATTGATGGTGCACGCCCTTCAGCATCGGCAAGCAATTCGTTCGCCCTCTGTAATTGTGATTGGCTTCATGAGGCGGAGCAGGACCCGTGGTGTGCGCAAGGACTCTAACCGAACATGGGATTAGTGTCCAAGGCTTCTAATCATGCATCCGTAGGGATGAGGCCCGAAGTTGATGAGTCGGTGGTAGCTACGGGAACTGTCAGCATTACATTTTCCCGTCAGGTTTCCCGTCTCTTAAAGCGCCTTATTAGGCTGCGAACCCTCACAATTATTGTTTCCTACCTTCACAAGGCTGCGATCCCTTACAAGTCTTGTTGTCTACCTATATATCTACTCTTTATGACGCAATGTTCGGAACCTTGCGCTACGATGCTCAGAACGACGATACCCATTTTATTGAGCGAACCACGGATCCTCTGAACGGTAAAGGTGAAGGGCAAAGACCCCGCTACTCCGCATGTGACAAGTGCCGAGCGAAGAAGGTTCGTATGCGCGCCATTGTCGCCCATGTTTGATTGGCTGACCATTCCTGTGCCTGTAGCAAAGATGCGGTGGCCGACGAGATGGCTGTGAACGATGCCTACGGACCTCAAGTGAATGCGTGTATTCTTTGCAAGGCAAAGGCCGGGGACGTCGAAAACGCAACGTTACCAAGGATAAAGGCTTCAGCATAGGAGACTCTGCCCTGGATGCCGCGAAACTATCGACCGCAAATAAGCCTCAACAACCAGCGCCCGGTGAATTCACACAAAAGATGGAGGACTTTGCAGATGATACTATGGGAAGCTTCATGCCGGTTAATAGTTTGGAGAATGATATCCCTACACCTGGTCTTATTCAGAGCGACATGCTGCCGGGTTTCGATGGCCGAACTATCGACGACTATCTAGACAGCAACTACATCTCGACCCTGCCATCCCAACAAGACTTTGATCCAGACTTCTACTTCGCCAGTCACTGCGAATCTCTTGAAAGCACGCCTGTAGACGCCCTGTCAGGTATGTACTTACGACTCAGACAATGACAATTCACTAAGTTCCCACAGATATTTCTTCGGTCTTCGAGCAGGCTCAATTACTCCCATCGCCGTCCGACTTCGACTTGAACTCTTATGTCTCCCGATCACCTTTATCGCCACTACATTCTTTTTCCGACGGTCTACCAAGTCCACAGTCGACACCACAGGCACGTCCAGCAACCCCATCCAGCAAAGTTCACCTAAATAAGGATGGCCCGGCAACTGTCATGCAAGATAATTGCCGGTGTTTGAGCATCATGGTCATCCTCCTCGAAGACTTGGAAACCAAAGCCAGGCACGTCGATACCGCCGCGCTAGACTCAATCCTCGTGTCGCAGAAGGAGGCGCTGGGCCGCTGCAATTCTGTGTTGGATTGCTCAACCTGCTTTTTGCGCTCCGAGTATGTTCTGCTATTAGGAATGGTTACGGAACGGCTAGCCTCTCTATGCGAGTCAACCGTGGCCAAATATCTCGACGACGTGACTGACGGCACTCCGGTCCGGGAGAGTACTGCAGACGGGAAACACCACGGGCGCGAAAATCCGATGGATGACATCAAGGTGTGCCTCGGTGGCTACGAGATCGAGACGCCAGATGAACGTGTCGGACTGGTTCGAATGTTGATCGTTATGCAGCTGCAAAGCCTGCGGAAGTTCATGCGGAAATTCATTGAGGGTGTGGCGACTGCGGTTGCCTCAAGGAGAGAGGGCAAGACGCAGGTGCTCAAGGTGCAAGCTGCGGAGCAGAGGCTCGCGAGGTTGATGCAGAGTATCCGGGAGTCCTCCAAGACCTGAAAGTGTTGGAAGAGGATGCGGGGGTCCCAAGGGCGGTGAGACTCGCCAAAGCGCATCTTGACGACTGATGAAGGTTACGAGTCTCGTGGGTACAGGAAGACCCGATTTCGGTAGACTAGGGAATGCAAGAGTAAGACTAGAGGAGAATTGAGAAGAGAGGCGCCGGAAGCAAATTCCTACCCCTACAACCTCGGCCCAGAGTTCTTCTTGTATGCGCTAGAGTCTCAGCTCGGTCTAGGGATCGCACCGTCAAGATCCTTCCCGAGCCGATGTCACCCTGAAGGCCGAGGCTTCGGACTCCGGTCCCGAAGACAGCTCAGGGGTGGGGGCAGGTGTGGAGGTGACTCCTATTCTTTTCTTTTCTTTATTCAACCCTCATAGAGTGAGGGGTTTGATCTGGAGCAGCAGGGCGGGTCACACCAACTTTACGGGGGCCCAGCCATTGATTAACGACATGTTGGTGAAGTGAAGAGACTCCGGTCCAATCGTTTTTCATAGAGGTTATGCAGAAACCGTTGTAGTCCATAGTTTGTAAGACGGTGTCTACCTTGTCCGGGTAGCGAGGTAAGGGAAGTGCGTGGCACGATTTGATTAGGTCGGTCAAGACTGCGCCAAGTGTTTAGTGACAACAGTATCCGGCATCTCCCGGCTTCGACAAGACCCTTCATCCACATGGCTCTACTCGTAGTTCTTGATATCCATCCTCACAGCCGATCTTCATGTATTATCCGTACATAGTAGTTGCTCGAGACCTGCCCGATGGAACACAGATCAATCCTTCAGGTGTGTTGCTTGCATACGCGTATCTACCCGGATATGCAATCTACCTGGATGTGCAATCTCTAAGACCGACCAATCTGGGGGTGGGTTTTAGAGGGGTACCAACCCAAAAACTCACCCCGAAACCACCGAACCCCGGGCGAGTTCCCCCGCCCCGTTGCGCGGCGTAGGGCTGGAGATTTTGGACAGGCTTTATTTCCACTATTATATAATTTTAATCAATATTAATATAACTTCAGTTTTCAACATTCATGAACTTTTAGAAGTCTTTTTTTACGCTTCATACTTTTATTTTTCAACTCTTTTGTAATACGGTTCTGGATCGACGGATTAAGAAGGTTTGGATTCATTGGATTTTAGAGATTGCATATCCAGGTAGATACGAGTACTCCTCTTGCATCGAGAAGCTTCTTCGAGAGTCCCGCGGCTTCGGTGCATTTTTTGGTGCAAAGATCAACACACTGGGCGGGCTCTTGCTCGGCCTTCGCATCTACGTACACAATGTATGACTTTACCCTTCAGCTGTATCATGTATGAGTGCAGATTACTGCCGAAGAGGAAGGCAAGACGCACAGCCAGCCTCAAGGTTGGTGCCACTTGGAGTTGCGGCCAATCCCGAAGGCCGATAGTTGGGTGGTTTTCTAACGGCTACCGATGGGAGAGATGACTGTGGTGACGGTCGGGCTGGATCCTCCCTCTTTTCACGGTAGCTACGAGTGGGGAAGGAGGAGTTGAAGACGGAGGCAGGCGTTGACAAGGCAACGATGCTTTCCTCCTTTCCGTCAAGCAGAATATGAGCGTATCTCTCTACGATGCTTCGGGGGAGGGGCAATACTCCAGCCGGCTTCTGATATTCGGTTCGCCGAAGATCACCCGCCGGCGGTAATTTCTCAAAGGACGGATCGTCGAGAAGGGTCTTGGTACGAGACTTTGAAGAATGATGAAGCGCTTCGAGTTTGTTGCAAAGAATTTGTTTGTAGCTGTTGTCGGTATGGAATCATGGCGAGTCGAGTGTTTCTGTGTGGATGACCGAAGTCCCTGCCCATGTTACATCGGCGCAGTCACACTTCAAATTAATACGATGAGCGCTCACCACTTCGGTAAAGTCTTTGAATTTATGTGATAGATTTCCAGATACTGATGATAACTACTTCATCTTTACTTAGCTTGAACATCAACATCGGTCGAGTGAGAGATTGTATAACATTCCCTCGATTGTAGGATATTGCAAGAGCCGGCCGGCAGCGTAAAGTATAATTCAATTGAGGAGAGGACACTGAATTCTCTTATCTAATCAAGAGTGGGGCGGATACTTTATCTTATCTCCGCCACCTTTCAAATTTTGACCAGGTGACCCAAAATACCAAACTACCAAGACACGTCACTCATTTCCTGTTTCATCATTCACGAGCCAAAGACCTGAGCTCGTTCTAATTTATGTTCAGCATGATGAAGGCATAGTATTGCACTTTCCAAGCGATTATCTAACTATTATGTCAAGCATCCTCAGCCTCAGCAAGCCTGCCTCTCTCGAGCACGCGTCTAGTGGCCTGGATCGCGCCTCATTTAACGTCTACGACGAGGCCGACCGCCATATCACCGCTCCACTGCAGGAGCACCCACGTAGTCCCAGTCCTAGCTCCAGTGGTAGCGATGGCTACGACGTCGACGCCGACCAAGGAGAAGCCGATACAAACCCGAGGAGCTTTGCTAATGTGCGCCGAGTCTCTGCGAAAGTACGATCGAAAGTGAAGATCAAGACACACAAGCTCCTGCATACCTCCCATCAGCAACATGCTCATCAGTTGCCCACAGCTCCTGCTTTGGCGCCGGCACCCATCCACGATGGCGATGAGGACCGCCTTAATCATCCTGTACCAGAGCACAAGGGACCCCAAGTCAAAGAATTCCTTCACAACCCGGTCGATACTGTCTCATCCCTACTACATGGCGCAAGTGGGGCAAAGATGGCTGCTGTTATGGACAACCAAGTCATAGCCCACGGTGCGGATGTGAATCTGGTCCGGGTATACGATAAGGCGTCGAATGCCGACAATAAGGAGGAACAACAGTCGGCGCTGGCGGAGTTGGAGGATTTGAAAAAGACAAGACAAGACCAATACGTCAGATGGACAATGGATCGCCATGTACTCAAAATTAGAAGAATACCGCCCCACAATCTACCGCGGCCGCAAAAGAAGGACTTCCGAACAGGGGATCAGAAGAAAGAAGGCCAAGTCAACTGGGCCAGTTACAGCCAGCATGTACGTGCTTTTCCAAACAGTGCATGCGCACTATCGTGCTCTCGAAATCGTATGACGTCTTCGAAAAGGCTCGAATGCTAAATCAACGTCCAGCTCGCACGTTTTTATGCCAGGCACTACTGTGACCAGTACATTGACGAGTCCCCAACCCTACCTTCGGCAAATGAGGACGCCATCAACACTAGTTTGGAAAGGTTCCTCATGTCATCAACGCCGTATCAAGTGGTCCTCATGAAGATTCGGCACATTTATCGCTGGGATGACCCTGTGGAGACCGGCGTGTACCTTGGATCCTATCTCTTTTTTTGGGCCATCGGTCATCTTGCAGGTGCTGCGGTAAGCTTGAAAAACCATGTCATGGGTTCAGGATAACTAATGCTGATGGTGATCCCCCCAGGTTCTTGGCATTATGTGGCTCGTGCTTATGCGACACCTGTACCCTCCCACGGCCGAAGATCTCCGGGAAAATATTGAACGGTCTGAGGACGTTGAGCAGACCGCCACGAATCTCACTCAGCTGATCGAGCAGCATGGATCTCGTGGGTGGATGGCCGCGTTGATCAAAGAGCTGGGACCGAGATCACTATTAGCACTGGGCGATATGGCAGACACTTTGGAGATCATGAGAAAGTAAGCAAGGACTGAGATTACGTGGTGACCACGCGCAGGCTTTTCCTTTTCCCATCCTGCCAGCTCATCCTTCCGAGGTACTGATACGTGCCACTCACAGCTTCTACCAATGGCGGAGCCCACCCCGCACAATGTTTTCGCTATCACTTCTCGGTCTTGTTTGGCTATTCATCGCCACCACACCTCTCTGGCTGCTGGTCAAGATGTCACAACTTGAAGCCGCCATTATGTTTTTCGGGACTTTTCCAATTGCGAGCCGCATGCCACACTATCGGCATGTTGTATCGCCATTGACATGGTTATTTTGGAAGATACCCACAGATGGTATGTGCTCCAAGTCCCTTTGCCTTTGGATCTCAAAAGCAACGCTGACGCTCTTGACTGCAGCCGAGTGGGCCATAGCTCGCTTGCAAGTGGAAGCCAGGCACAGCAAAGATGCACTGCCCACAGAGCCCTCCAAAAAAGTTGAAGGCGCGTCAGATAAGACGACAATGCCTTCGAAGGCCGATGACGAGACCGAACCTGCAATAGATATTGGCAGATATCATTGCACGTGCCAAAGCCATCATGGAGATCTTCACGTCAGCTCAAGTGGTGCTCGCTACGTAACTGCAGTGAGATCAACCCTTCTATGGAAGCTACGATTTGACAATTGCAAGACCATACGCAAAAATTCTGATAGTGGGCTGATTTTCGAGCTTATGGATGACAGCGAGTTCAAAGTTATGGGTTTGGCGCTTAGGAATGAAATCTTCACTCAAATAATTGGCTATAGTGGCCTAGCATGGCAGGTCACTGGATGACAAGGTTGCGGCGATAGCAAGGTTGTCTGCGATAACCTGGAACGACTGAGCAGAAACTTGGTGCCCAATGGTCAGATGCTGATATGCAAAGATCGAACCGACCATAATCAGCGACGGTCAAGTCGATGGGTGGGCGGAGGCTTTGTGCTCTCCATGGCCCCTGAACCATGCGACTACGACCGCAGAGTAGAGTGAAGCCACGAAGACTTGTGTAAGAGCTGCACAACCGTGCTTCCTTGCAAGTCATTAGCGCTGAAAGAGAGAAGAGATTCTGCGAATCGTTGGGAAGCACAGGAACTACGTTTTAGTAGAGGGGCGCCGACCAGCGTCGGTTTGCCGTCTGGTCGCTGCATTCCATAATGGCGCATCATGTGATCTCTTTGCCCACTAGATGCAGAATGAAATGCAGAGAATCTCTCCTCTGTTTGGAGGTGCCGCAAACCTCGGTTCCAATTCTTCTGGAGCGATTACTAAAGAAAGCCGAGGACTTTTTGTGGTTTGTCATGCTTAAAGTATGATGTGCTCTAAAAGACCCCCCAAAAATTCGACCTATCTACCAACGACAACATTATGCTCACTACCCACCACAGACTGCAGGCTGACCCTCATCTCACACGCATATTCTCTGCTAATTTGCAGGACATTTGTTTCTTGGGCTCCTGGCCGAGGGTCTCCCAAGAAGGCGGGGAACCAAGACATTTGTCTTGGAGTACGATCAATGTGTATTCCATTCCTACTTGCTAGTCAAATCCCTACTTGCTAGTCAAATCCCCACAAAAGCCTCATCTGGTCTTCCCATACCTTCTGTTTCAGAGAGTCCCCTTTTCCGTAAAAATCAACCCGTGCTTTTGTTTACCGCCATGGCCTCAATCGCGGCGCCTGAGGGTGGGCAGGAGTATGGACGTAGGTTGATACCCACACTAGTCGATGAAATGGCGGCTTCTACTCCGGATCACGTCTATGCTTCGATACCTCGCCATCAAGACTTTACCGGTGGCTTCGACGATGTTACTTCTCGAAAATTGGCTCGCGCAGTCAACCGGGCTGCCTTTTGGATCGATGAAAAACTTGGAAAGAGTGCCAAATTCGAGACAATCGCATATCTTGGTCCAAGTAAGGCAGACATGCTCGGGAAGAATGTTGCTAAGTTCCATCATCGGTGGACCTCAGATACTACATCGTTGCGGTCGCTGCTGCGAAAGTGGGCTACAAGGTGAGTTCAGTCGCGGAGCCCTGTCTGCATATCATTTCGTGAATGTTAAGCAGCGCGAGCAGACTCTACTGCCGTCACCACGCAATAGCGTCGAGGGTCACTTGGCCCTCCCGGGGACTACGAGTTGCAATATCTTAATCAGCCCTGTGGAATCAAAGGTCGATCATATCTTATCAAAAAGAGATATGCGCTACTTCAGAATCGAAGGGCTCAAAGAATTCTTAGGCGGTGACTTCAGCGAGCATTATGACTACAACAAGACGTTTGAAGAGGCTGCGCAAGACCCTTTCATCATAGTCCACACATCCGGATCCACTGGACTACCGAAGCCGACCATCCTGTATCACGGCGGGGTGGCAGCTGTCGACAACCAACACCTGATTCCTCCCCTAGACGGAGTTGATGCCCAGATCAACATTTTTGAATGTGGTGTCCGCGTCTTCACAAGCTTGCCTCCATTCCATGTAAGGCAACCGTCTCCACATAATTCTGCCTCTGGTATGAGAAACCGTACTGATCAATGTCTAGGTGGCGGGTATCCTACAGACCCTATTAGTCGCTCTGTACTTCGAAATCACTACGGTCTGGGCTCCCACCGGTCGGCCTATCAGTGCCGATCTCATCGACGACCTACTTGACAACGTCAATGTGGACCTTATGTTTCTTGCGCCATCTACATTGGAAGCACTCAGCCAGTCGCAGACTTCTCTCGAGAAATTAAAGAAGCTCAAATCCACTCAGTTTGCTGGAGGTCAGTCCTATAACGTCTAGGGTTCCTGGAATGCTGATGTAACACGAATAAGACCTCTCGGGAAGACTGCTGGTGATACCATCTCGAGATATACTAATGTCCTTAATGTGATGTGATCCTCAGAAGCTGGGTTTTGCCCGCGACTCAAGAAAGACCCAGAAGACTGGATCTACTTTCATTTCGATCCTAGAATGAAAGGAATCGAGTTTCGGGAAGTTGGTCCTGGGTTATACGAACAGGTCTTCACCCGTCATGACTCAACAGACCCTTTTCACTGGTCATTTTACACCTTCTCTGATCGATCTGAATTCTCGATGAATGATGTTTACTCGAAGCATCCCTCAAAGCCGGATCTACGGCTTTACGAAGGAAGATCCGATGACGTGATTGTGTTTTCTAACGGGGAAAAGTTTAATCCTAACGATATGGAGGCGACTTTGCGCTCATGTTCAGGCATCTTTGGCGCTCTTGTTGTCGGGCAAGGAAGATTCGAAACAGCTGCTATTTTGGAGCTTAGAGGCGTTCCGGACACGGAAAGAGCCAAAAAGGAAGTCCTCGACGGTCTCTTGCCCTATGTCACCAAAGCGAACGAAGTTGCTCCTGCCTATGCTAAACTTGATCTTGATCACATCTTCTTTGCGAAGGCCGGGAAACCTTTGCTGAGAACCGATAAGGGCACGGTGAAGCGTCGCGCTACGAATCAAGCCTACGGAGAAGAGATTGATCAACTATATGCGGACGTTGCAGGCTTTGGGAATTCGTCAGATGCTGTCCAGCTGAATCCCAGGGACCAAGGTTCACTAAGAATTGGCATTTGCAATATGTTGACTGAGATGGAAGGGCTTCAAAATATCACTTTCGAACAGAATTTCTTTGCTGCTGGCATGGATTCGCTGCAAGTGATGAACCTCGTGAGGCAGCTTCGGTCCTCGTTCAGGGACCATGATGGAGGAGTTGTTGCGCACCTCATATCACCAAGGACGATATACTCCAACTCTACCGTCTTCGAGCTTGCTGCTGCCGTAGAGTATTTGGCAGATCACGGGGAAGCGGCATCCGAGGGCTTGGAAAAAGAAAGGATTGGCAAGATGGAGGGAATGCTCGCCAAGTACTCGGGTGACCTCCCACAACCCAAGAACGACACCACTCAGCGCCAGGAGCAAGGTTTCGCGATTGTTCTGACGGGGAGCACGGGCTCGCTTGGCTCGTATCTCTTGGATTGCTTGCTAGCTGATACTCAAGTGGCGAAGGTCTTCTGTCTCAATCGAGGAGCCGATGGCGAAAGCAAGCAGAGAAATGGCAACAAATCACGAGGCCTGATGACTGAATGGGGAGAAAGAGTCCACTTTCTGACCACCGATCTCAGTAAGAGTAAATTAGGGTTGGATGCTGATGATTACAACATGCTTGTCAAGGAAGCTTCGTTTATCATCCGTATGCAGCGATCTCACTCACTACGACAAAGGACTAGCTGACTTGTACTTATAGACAATCAATGGCAGGTGGACTTCAATCTCAATCTGGAATCCTTCGAACCGCACATTGCAGGGGTTCGGGAACTCATCAACCTTTCAAATCAGTCACCCAAGAGCCCACCGATCTTATTCACGTCCAGCATCTCCACCTTGGACAACTGGGCAATCAAGTATCCCGAAGACAAGGTCCCTGAGTCAGCCTTCTACGATTTCAGTGTTCCTTCAGCGATGGGCTACGGAGAATCAAAGTACGTAGCGGAACAGCTGCTCGAGAAAGCTGGAAAGAGTTCTGGTGTATCAGCGGCCATCTGCCGTGTTGGACAACTCGCAGGCCCTGTCGTCAAAGATGGGATTTGGAACAAACAGGAATGGCTGCCGAGCGTAAGTTCTAGTTGTGGATTGTCTTCGCAATCACTCTTCACGAAGCTTCAGAAGCAGTTACTGAAGTACTTGTATCTCTAGCTTGTAGCCAGTTCCAAGTACCTAGGCAAAATCCCAACAACCATTCCCGGCCAGGACACGGTAGCCTGGATCCCAGTTGACACCACCGCAAACGTCATAGTCGATCTTGTCCTCTCCGACATCAAAGATGAACCCTCAAGTGCAGTCTGGACCAGATACCACAACGTCGTGAATCCACAGCCCGGCTCATGGAAAGCGCTCGTCCCTGTCATCACGAAACATTTTGACGAGAAGATTGAGCCTGTGAGTTTCGAGTCTTGGCTCGAGGCACTGAAGGCCACGCCGTTAATGACCGATGACGTCGCGAAGAATCCGGGTATCAAGTTACTAGACTTCTTCGAGCAGATGGAGGCGGGCGGGTCGGAGACTGAGTTGGAGACCAAGCAGACGGTAAAGAGAAGTCCCACAATGGGCGAGTTGAGCGCTGTGGGGCCGGAGTGGATGGAGATTTGGTTGGGTCAGTGGGCTTTTTGAGGGAGATAAGTGAGGTAATGGGCATTGATGATGACTTTACGAAATCGTAGAGCGGCCGAGAGCCACTTTGTAAAAGTGCTGATGAGCTGGTACTTCGATTGCTGATCTCCTGACATCTACCTTGGCTCTCACCCAGTGCCGCCCAGGCTTTCTCTTGGTCACCCCGGTTTCTCTATCTCTTTGTTTGTATTGAAGCTACTTGGACTGTGAGGTCCGCTCGCCGCGATGGCAAAGACAGAAAAAGCCCAGCACAAGCCGGAGGTGACTCATCTTTTGACTCAAGCAACCTCACGGTGACGAGTCGCGCCCGTTCTTCTTCGAGGCAACCATCATATCATAGGTGGATGATGAAGGGAAGGCATCTGTTGACTCAAGGGTTCAGAGCTTTGCATTACTAACAGCAACATATGATTTGTGGAACGTGACATCTACGGCAGCGCATATTGCGCTAACATCTTGCTTAAGGGGAGGCTCTCGCGCATCCCCACGTTGTTTCCACCCTGTTTCACAGTAACGCAAAGGCGCATGTCGCGTTCGCAGTCAAAACGTGGCCATAATGTCGCAAAAATCATTCGAGGCTCAGTCCAGTAAGTTGTTTCCACGTCGGGGGGAATGAACGCTCTTTTGTGCATCCATTGGGCGTCGCTCTCGGCAAGATTCCATTCCCAGACTCACGCGAGGGGTCTTTCAATTGGGGTTCGGCTAGACCAGTGACTTACTATGTACGCTAGCTCCTCGAAACGAGCTCCTGACATACATCAGAAGCTACGAGCCTTATGTCGACTGCGACAATGAACCCTTCAAGCCCCCTCCATCGGAAGCAGCGTGTGATAAGGTGCTTTCCTACCTACCCGCGAGCACAAGGAATAGGCCATTTCGTACTCAAGATGGTCCCCGCGAACGTAATGGAATCGTTCTTCCGAGAGTGACTACTGGTGAGTGGAGTTCCCTTCCGATTTCGCGCCTGCCTTTCGCGTCGATTCAAGTGGCTGACGAACGGCTTGTAGACAGGCAGGTTCCCACTTCCTGCATAATCGTCGTCAGCATGACGCCCAGCAAGTTCGGGACCAAGGCGAAGTGGTTCGAAATCTGGGCGGCCGGTGTTCCGGTCAACACGATGTGTATCCAGCATGGCTTCTCCGGTACGGCACTCCATTTGGGTTAAGTTTCTTGAGGTATAGAATGGATATACAGTAGGCGTGGGTTGTAAAGTTCGCTTATTTTGACGCAGGCGATAATGAACAAATCAACATCTTCCTCAGCGCTCAGAATGATCCGTCTGGTCTGACGCTGGGAGGGAATGTTACGACATCCTAGGTTTCTGCAAGCGGAGACAAGGGTGGATTTAGAGGTCGTCGTCCTGTGTTGTTAGAGCACCTCCAGCCTGAGATGGAAGAGGGGTGCATGGCAACTTCCCTTAGGGGTTGATCACTCCCACAATGGACACCGGGGGCCCAACCAGGGACAGTATTCCCCTGAGAGCCAGGCAATGGTCATAATTCCAACCTCTTTAGCTCCGATCGGAATTCGTGCTCTTACAGCTAGGTCCATTTCTTACATCGCCGTAGCCGAGTCAATCTGGCTTAGCATTCCTGAGGAGCAGCTAGAAGCATGACAAGTGGTCATGCGTATTTGAAGACAACGCACTGCACTGCACTCATTCATCAAGATGATGTTGGCGGAACTACTCCCATGGCAGGTCGTAAATGGAGTCTTGGCTGATGTCATTGGTTGAATTACATGACCGAAAGCAGCTACAGCTACAACTGTGATCCCGTTACCCCCCAAGAACTGCTCGAACATAGGGCGCCTGTTGCTCCTCCGCCTGGTCTACGGACATGCCAAGAAAAGGGTCCAGATGTCGGGTATTGCCTTGTCTTTTAAGCGTTCCCTGGACAGGCCCTTAACCCATTATCGGCCCAAAAGATGCCCCCATGTACGCTCTCAGGACATAATTCTAGGGTCTTCAATTATAGGGTTGCCTTCCGATAGTAGGGCTAGGGCTACCTTAGCGCTAGCGCTGTGCAGGACTTTACGTGTCAACCTCCGTACAGGTATTTTGAATACTATTTGAACAGCCATCGGCGCTCCATGGAACGGAAGAATCCCCTCGGGAACGTTGGGAGCGGGCTCGGTAGTCTGTAGGGAGATAGAATGGGATTGCGCAGGTTTTAGTGACCGATGAGGTACTGTAGCGCGTTCAATCATAGCTCCCGTCTCGGAGTCTAGAGGTACCTTCCCTGCTGCTGTTTCCTGTCTTGTGATCCATGGCATTCACCACTTTTGCTTATCATCTGCGGAGTAATTGTGTTTTTTTCGCCATACAAAATTCCGTCTTCACAAAATCCTTCACAATAAGCATTATAACTTAACAGCTGGTCCAACACCTTACGAAAACTCCTTATCAGCGCCAAAGCATTTCTACAGACGACCTCGTCCTCGTCAACTCCAGCACATTTCACGAGCGAAATTCCCAGAAGAGTCACTACTCCCTTTGCCGTCTCGATGGACTTCCGTTCAGCGCGGGAAAGACATGAGGCCGCCTCCATTTTTGGATTTGGCGTCGGAAAATAACGCCCTGATACCGCTAATGAGATCCCCTTCCGCACGTATAGGCGCCCCGCTCCTTGATTTGGCTGAAACCAAGCATTTTCATTTTGCGTTCAGCGATATCTATACATGATTCGAGACTTAGCTCTTCTCAAATATTCGCTTTTTGAAAAATCTAAATTGCTATGTATGGGACTTACTTTCCGTGTCTCAGTCTGCTGTATCACTTGATGTATGTAGCAATGGGGGATCCTACTTGCAGCGAAATTTTGGCAACCCGACCTACAACGATTTCGAGGAACTTGGTACAGAGCTGAGCGGCTGCTGGCCAGACGAAGAGCCTCGACCCGACCGACGCCTGCACCTTTTCACAGTGCCCGGCGCCGTGATCCCATCTTGGGTCAGCCCGCATCCCCGCAATCGAAGAGTCACTCTGCCCAGATTGGCATCTGGAAATTAGTCCGGCAGCCAGCCTCGCGAGCTGGTTCAAGCATTCTGAAAATATGTCTCTAAGTCCGGGAGTCGAAGTAGGGTACTACTATTCGATGTCACTTCCGGCCCAGTTGATAATGCTGCAACTTGTTCGATACAAAGGACAGGGAGGGTTCACTTATATAGGGACGTGAAGTCTTAGAAGCAGTATCTCTTCGACTAGCTTAGCTCCCGGATGGTCAAGGAAGAGTGCTGATCATGAGTGCTTAGGGACGACACGCAACCTTATACCCAACTTTTATGCGCCAAACCCCCGCTTCGATAAAGCCGTTCAGCAATGGCTCAAGGCCGATCAAGCATCATGTCAAGATACAGCTGCAGAAGAGCGTGAAGCTGGAATGGCATCCGAGGAAGCACAAAATGAATCTTGCGCAAATGACAACGAGTTTTGGAACTTTTTGGAGGCCATTGAAGACTTCGGCGAGCTCGAAGAGCCAGAGACCCCAGTGGCTTCGGCGCCTCCATCATGTGGCGAATCTTGCTGGGGTCTTGTCAAACTATGCGGCGCAAGCGACGGATGTCGCTGCATTGCGGACTCATTCCAAGGTGTTGGAAGCCGCTATTACACCGGGACCTGCAAGCCATCCAACTTTGTATTTGATGGCCGCCGGCTCCACGAGGTTTCAGTCAATGGCACAGATCTCGTTCACGTGACCTCCAACTTCACATCGGCTTCAAGCAATCACCCTACCAGCTTGTCCCTGCAACTGCACATACGTTTCCGTGGCTTGCTGCGACGCGCCTAGTGGTGTGGTATTTGAAGCACCAGATCTGAAGCTCGGCGTATTAGAGCCGTCGCAGTGCCGCAATGCAGCGAGTGGCGTCTTTCAGACTTCACAATGATGACCATGATTCAGCGTGGGTACCAATCTAGACTACACATATGGCAGGACCAGGGTTTTTGATCCATTCTTCGCACGGACCAACACTTTCTTGGTGTCGTTAGTGGGAATCTGGTAGGCGATACATCGAAGCGACAGGCGGAAGATCAGGTATTTTAAGATCATCCAACCCCGGAATAGACTGTTCTCGTTCTGGAATCCGAAGACGGAAAGATGACGCTCTGTACAACCTCTGTTCTCGCGATCTCTTTCCGGAAGTGCAACCGCGCTAACATCTTTCGAAGTGTCACCTTTGACACCTAGTCGCGCTCTCGTGTCGCTAGCCTCCTCATCGCTTGTCCCTAATAAGATCCTACGGTTTTAGGCGCGACGGCTAGACTCGCCAACCGTACAGGCGTTCAGTTTCTTGGGCAAGTACAGTCTCTCGGGCAAGTTCAATTGAGCCCTCTTGCGACAGAGATACTTGATTAACAAATCTCCTACAGCTACAATCCTCCTAGCGAACCTTTCAAGTACCACGTTCCCAATTCAGACCTCAATATAAGGTTCTTCGAGTACGAGCTCTATCCCAGCCGCAACGAATCTGTGGTCTCCTCCTACAAAAATCGCAGCAATCCACGACACCGTCTCCAGAGAGTATCTCCAGCTCATCGGTCTCTATGATCTCGCGTACCTTCGCGAGTCCGTAGATGACTACAACTATCATAAGAATGTCGCGGCCGTGGATGATATAACATGGGGTTCATGAACCACGGGGCTTACCGGCATTGATTGGTTTGTGGAGAGGTACAAGGGTTGGGACTTCTTGTTTGAGGTCTTTTCGGTGGTTGAGACAGATGAGCAGAAGTTCGTCCGGCTACTGGGTGAGGGTCATCTGTGGACCCTGGATGAGTTGCCACCTTCTGACCATCTGGTGTAAGGGGACTGGATACACGCCATTTGGATTGTATCGCCTAAGTCGTTACTCGTAAGACACTTGATGGATGTCACTGACGATGGTTTAACTACCCTTACAGCCTTCATGATCTCCGGAGAGAGAGAGAGTGTGGGCAATTTCCTGATACGCTTGATTCGATGATGGATGCCGTCGATCTCGGTAATAATGGATCAGCCCGCATGAAAGGCGGATCAGCATAGCCGCTCCCAACGCGGATTTTCGTCTCACAATCTAAGCGCTTGTTCGCGCCCCGTTTCTTTGGGGCTGTCTGTCCGTCTATATTATTCCTTGGGAAACGTTCTTTGTCCACGTGGACCACAATTCTATAATCTGTATTGGAAAGTCGCTGTTCATTGCCCTAGCATTCTCATTCGAAAGCTACTGTACCACACAAGTCCTGCAGTCAGGATGACATTACTTGGTGCCGCTATTCGGCTGGCCATTCTATTAGCACTTAATTCCTTCGTCTCGACTCTTCCTGCACCATCTGGTACTCTCGATACATTGGCCCCCTTCTGCTGCCCCAAATAGAACATTGCTAACCTTCACTAGCCGATACCTCGCCACCGTCCCTCACGTTGGCGAACCAGTCCCTAACATCTGATCGTACCCTCACATCAACCTATTCTGATGCTCCCCCTTTGCTGATCGAATTCTGCGGGACTCGCAAGCCTGAAGTCGAGCGTGCACTACTTGCCGCCAATCGCGTCGCAAATTCAGCCAGACTCGTCGTCGGTGCTGGCATTGGGAGTCCTGAGTACAAGGCCATGTTTGAGAACAATGCAGTACAACCTCGGGTCGCGATATATCTCAATATGATCTACGATTACCGTGGCTCGATAAATTTGAAGCCGGCACCTCAGAGGGTAACCGCGCCACGGATTGCCTGTGCGACTCCCGGCTCAGCGAAGCTATACAGTTACTTGGATTTGGGATACGATCCATGGCGACGGTGCGCAGCGGCTGCTGGGGGAGCACCTACGGAGGCGTTTTATGCGGATGGATCGGTCTACATATTCTTATGCCCGCGCTTTTTCCAGCAGCCTTTGGCGCCGTTTGGAAGTAAGTGCCCCGAATTGAGGGATAATCTGTTCGCCGGCGACGTCAGTATCTTCTATCGAAATTACCAGGTGTACACACTTTTCTACGAGTTTGTCCGGCTGTATCTCGGAACAGCGAGCCTTGATAGTAACAGCATTCCGAGGGAAACTTTCGACTGGAACCAGTGTGTCGGTTATTCTCTACTTACTTCGATCAAGAACCCGACCAACTACGTGCTCTTTGCTGCCCGTAGGTTATCTTTCCATTCCAGAAGAGGTTGTAATGCGATCGTAGGCTGACAAAACCCATAGTGGTGGCACAAGGATGTACTGCGGTACCAGATCCTGAGAAACCTCCGTTCTCAGACACGCGATCGTTGGCTTCTTTCAACGCTTCAATGTCCGCTGTAGCCACTGCTTGAAAACCACTCTTTATGCGATACTGTTATGTTGGCACGGTCCTCCGTGGACCCGTCCAGAGTCTGCTTCGGTCACCCAATCTGGAGGGCATTGGAAAGTTGCCAAAATCTATGCACATAATGAAAGCTATTAAAGCTCGTGGATAGGAATACGGAGTTGAGAACATCTGCTTTCGAACCAGAAGTATGATGCGTCATTATCTTCTCGGCCTGTGATACCCTCTATAGATATTAGGAAACCGCGAAACTTGGCAAGCTCACCTCTTCCTCGGAATTTGACCGTGTGAACCTCCTAGCCCAACCTTGTCCCCAATGGCTTTGACGACTAGCCCGAGGTGCGAGAGTGCTGAGAGTTTGGGACCGCAATGTGTTTGTGCTCCTGCTTCAAGGTGGAATGGGTGCTGACAAAATTGACTCTTGGATTCTATTGCTAAATTGGCTGATGTTGACGGTAGATAACGTTTTATTGGGTAAACCTGCATCAGTCACACGTGGACTGGAAAGAAGAAATTAGAGGCCGGTACGTCATGAGAGTACTTGTACTATACGCCGCTGTAAAGGTAAGTTAGATTGTCTCTGTCCAGTTTCTCTACTCGAATACTTCTGTTATTGCCAGTTTCAAGTAGCGTTTCCGGTCTTGAAACAGCGAAAGCGGCACGCGGTGATGCCATCCCAGCGCTTGTGAAACTGATTCAGGGTCACCAGTATGTACCTTCGGCTATCGCGTATTTCAACATCTACATCCGCATCCAGAAAGCGGCACGGGTAATAGAAGCTAAGATACCACGAGGTCACTGTTGTATCTCGCCTTGTTCCCAACCAGACCAATTAGACTCTCCGTTTCTTGCATGCGCAAGACACTATCAAACAAGGACACCTGCTATCCTCCGGCACGCTGGTATAACCAGTACTTCGCTTATGCTTAAATCAAGCTCTGTCCATCCGACATCCCATACTGCGGTATCACTCTCGGCAGCCCAGGCGCAAAAACTTGTTATCATCTTGTATGAATAAGGCGGAGAACCGCGAGAAGGGACTCTGCGCCTCTTTTCCGTCCGTGGAACACTGAGACCACCTTATAACCCTGCTGGAGCATGGTCAAAGAAGTGTTCATCACCCTTCCTCCATTAACATACTATACTCAGTATTCAAAAAGACCACGGAAGACCCTAATCAAGATGTTCATTCTTCAGCAGGCTGCAATGTCGCTACAATCCCCATTTGTGAATCTTATCGGAGCCCGGCGGCTGCCACTTGTTCTTGAGTCGAGGTAGCTCATGCTGCGGCGTCAGACACATTTACTTCGATCCGCAGACAATGCGTACCTTCGTCTTCGATGATATCGGGTAAATACATCGACAAGTAAGTCCATGAGCATCTTCGAGCGGACCTCCGAGACTTACATGCCGTCTTCGCGCAAACGAAGTTGGGCTGAAGACTTGTCGTATTTCTATACTACCTAGGCTCCCGTTTCGAAAAAAAGTTTGAGGTCAACCTGAAGGAAGGACTGTCTTCCTAACCCATAGGAAGGGTTTCGCAACGGCTTGAGAGTCTTATCTGCAAATCATTGACGAGGAGAGTTCTTCTGTTCCGGCACGGCTAGCAGCAATGGCTCAACCTATGTGCGGCCAACACTGTTCGCCTCTCGAATCGCCTTCAATTTCACACGCATAGATGCCTGCAAGCGCCAAGACAACCATTTCGAAGCCCTCTCCAGTGACTATCTCTTACACTAGGGTACGAGAAATATGCCTACTCAGGCCTCAACGCAACAGAAACAGACTCGTCATCAATTGATGGTTCATCTAATGGCTGGGGTTTTGACCGCCTATTCTTCGAGCTCGATCCTAAGAGTGGGGACATCTTATATCGATGGAGTGCTCTTGAGCATGTTCCTGTCATTGAGACCAAGTTGAGTTTCGCTGGTAGAGGGGGCTTCAATCAATCTGTCCCGTTCGATTGGTTCCACATCGACTCTGTCGTCAACATTGGCAAGCAGTTCTTGGTGAATAGCCGACATTTATGGACCACCTATCTTATTATGGCAGAGGGCGATATAGACTGGACTCTACAAGGAGGTATTGGTGGCGATTTCGGTGCTTTGCCACCAAACGGACGTTTTGTGAGCAAATGAGTGTTTATTTCCCTGCTTTCTAATCACTCTATATGCCAGACATGGATGCTTTTCGCTTAGATGACGTGCTGACATTGGACGACAATCTTACAGTGGTGGCAACATTTTGCGCGTCCTCATAAAATCACGGAAACCTCAATCACCGTTTCTTACTTCAACAACTTCAACGCCCTGGACATCGCCAATGGTACTCACCCAAACAATGGTCTAGCACTCCAACTCACAATTTCACCAAACAAGTCTAGTCCTCCTGTGGTTATCAACGATCTCTCCGATCCAAACGATCCTATTTACTCTGATTCATAAGGTTCCAACACATATCTACCCAATGGCGATATCTTTGTGGACTATGGTGAGATCCCCGTCATGAAGGAGTTTAGCTCTAGCAACCGTACTGGCGGCACTGTTCGCTGGACTGGGAGATTTGGCTTGCATAATCTCGTGCAGAGCTATCGGGGATTTAAGGTCGAGTGGCAGGGTTTTCCCACTACCAGTCCCGACCTTGTTGTCGAAGAGGATGGCAAGGGTCGTCTTGCAGGTTATGTGAGCTGGAACGGCGCAACGAATGTTGAGGAGTGGGTCATCTACGAAGGATGGGCCCACGATAAGCTCTCGCAGGTCAGCCGTATTGGGTACCAAGGTTTCGAGACCGAGTTTAGAGTTGATCGGACATGCGCACAGTGGCGCCAGTGGCCAATGGAGAGTTTTCAATCAGGTCAGGCGGTGCGTGCACTTCCCCCAATCGAACAAGGCACGATTGAGAAAGTATCCTCAAGTTAACTAGCTACATTTCATGGGACTTGAAAATCCTACCTGGGATAGAAGTACTATGCTCCTTGAAATGAAAAACGAGGCTCACAAATATCGAGAGTCACGTTCCAAGCGGTGATTGCGCGAAGAAGAACGGTCAAAATTTCGCGGCCCCGGCTACTAACCTGGGACTAAAGCTTTGTAGGATGAAGCAAGCTTGTGTGTGGTCGAAATGCGCCCTGCCCTCGCATTTTTTGAAGTTCATCGACTGCACAGTCATCATCTCTACGTTCTTTGGGACAACACAACCTTCCTATCTATTTCAGATACTCATTATCTAGATCCAGATATGAGGACCTGGTGTTCTGAGATGACTGCGCGTATTTGGAAACATCCAATTACATCACCGGTAGAGCATGGAAAGCCTGGGGGAGAACCTCAAGGGACCATGCACATTTGAGCACCTAACACCAATGCCAACCAGGCTGTAAAGCATCCCCACCAGTATCAGGACGAGAGACAGATGCACACTGTGGTCAGAAAGCTTTGCAGGTCTTAAGTGTAATGGTGTCCCGAGAGACACTCGGCGGGCTAAATACCGATTCATACCCCAAAACAATGAATCCTTACCGAATCATACCCCTAATTACTGATTCATGGCCCAATGTGGTATGATTCGGTAGTTTGCCATTCATGGTGGAAATCGTAAAGGAGAGGATCCTCGACCTGGCCCATTCGACCATAGCCCGACACTCGGCGCCGAGCTTGAGTGATGATGCTGACAGAAGTCTGTGCCAGTTTGGAATACCGGGGAAATCTGTAATGGCTGTCAACGCTGAAGGCAGAGTGGGAAACATCTAGCGCTATTAATGGTCCGGACCGTCAAGGTCCTCCGCCACCCCAGATCTACATTCGCGCTTGCGGCGGGGGTGGGCGCTGCATCCGGAGATACTGCCGGGGACTGTTCAGGGGGTGATGGAGGCGGCTGTGGAGGATGCGGTGGGTGCGGATAAGAAAGTAAGACACGACCTAGTCTTTTCCAAGAATGGGAAGAGTCACAAATCGTCGGGAGTTGATAGAGTTGAACAAATGCCGTTGCGTGCTATGCAGTCGCAAATCTTTGCATGGAGGATCCAGGGATGCCGCTGGTAAAAAGATAGCGTCATCGTTGAAGCAAGACCTCGCTTGACAGAAGGAGAGTTTCGCCGTTCGTCCCATCGAGGAGCGGCGTATTAGTAACGCGCACAATCTGGATAGATGAGGTAGGAGTGCGGCAGCTCTCCGGTGAGGTTTTGTCGATACTGCTGATGCTGGCGTGAGGATCTTAGCCCCTTATGTTTTGACCCCGTAGCTCGACGATCGTATACCGAGAATGAACGCGACGTTATCGGTTTCTACTCCTGTATTTTATCTCCTGCCTATCTATGTGATGCTCTCTGTCGCAATCGCAGACCACGTGGTGCAAAGGTGATGGCAGAATGTGGAAAGATTCGATGGTACCACAGAGTATTTCCAGAACTGCAGTCACCGGCGAGATGTCGCCCTACTTGCGTATCTCCCTCATCCGGGTTCCTCAGCATAAGCAGGACACGGAGAACTCCGGGAATGTTCGGCTCGGAGATCGATAGGATACCGAACATGCTGAAGGATTGCCAAGGCCAGGAGCAGCGCATCCAATGAATCTTAAGAGCAATACACCACCTGGAGATCCTGACGTAGTCCTCAGCATGCGCCTCAAGAGCATGAGTCTTAAAATCGATTTTTCTTTAGCTGAAAACTTTGCTTCGGAAAAGCTTGAGCCAGATCGACACAGTCAGACTGGGAATATTTTGAGTCGGAACCATCACCAATTGATTCTTGGCAGCACCAAGATGGCGAACGCCAGACAGATTTACCCAAGAGTGGATGTAGAGGTCATTTGCGCGTGTCAAAGCTTCTGTACTGTAAGAGAAACTGATGTCAAACAGACAACGACTGGGCTCCTTTTCGCCGTGGCGATAATCACGGCCTCCGCGCGAACAGCAATCCGAATTAAGTTTCACCGGAGGCTGTTCGCAGACGATGCGTTCTTGTTCATCGCCTGCTTGGCACTCACTGCACTGTTTGCGACTGTTCTCTATTACACATCGACTACATATACCGCAACGGCTATTCTGAGTGGCCAATTGCGGGAAGGATCGACAGTATCACCAGCGAGCGTGGATTTGGGTGCAGTGGTCTCAGGATACCGGAAAGTCCAATATCTTCGGGCATCTTTGGCTTGGCTCACCATCTTTGCGGTAAAATTCTCGTTTTTATGCTTCTTTCGCCCCTTAACCGACCGCCTACCGAGATTGCTTCTGTATTGGAGAGTGGTCGTCGCAACAAACATACTTGCGTTTGTGTATTGTGTTGCCTGTAATTTCCTCGGTTGCTTAGGATCTAGTGATGATACTTGTGAGTGGTGGTGTCGATCTCAGAGACTCTCAGATAATATTGATTGATATGTAGTGCAATGTCTGACAGGCTCGAGCTCCCAAAGACTGGCTTTCATTATTGGATTCGCGATAGCACTCGACGTTCTGACTGACATCCTAAGTATGTGTAAATCTGCTTCATGACACAAGGCAAGGCTAATTGAGTATGGCTGCTTGCAGTAGTCAGTATCCCGGTGTACATTATCTGGAAGGTGAGAATGAAGCCGGGTCAGAAGTCGGGTATTGGAGCCTTCCTCTGTCTCAGCACCTGCATGATAACCGTTGCGTGTGTGCGATTTTCCGGTACTCACACTCATGCCAACATCCTTCAAAGCTGGGAGTATTTTTGGCTTGAGGTCGAGGCGTGTGTTGCCGTGTGTATGGTGTCTGTTTGTGCTTTTCGCTCAGTCTTCGCCTCGAGCGACCGGAGAGCCGGATCCAAGAAAGTCAGACCATGGTATTCCTCGACGGTGGCAAGACTGAGAAACCGGGATAAGCTGTCTGATGGTAATCATGACCTGAACGATCTTCCAACAGTCCCTTCAGCTACAATGTCTGGCATGCGAACATTTATTAGATCGAGTAAACTTGGCTCAGAAGCGGATGGGGATTACAAATTCGCTAACTACAAGTTCCTAAGCGGCAGTCAGGGTGATGCTTAAATGAAGCATACCTAGTATGTTGACAGTGTTGTGAAAGACAGAGTTTGTGTATTCTAATCTGGCGTTCACTCGATAATAATTTACGGTTTACGCTGCGCAACGGGGTGGGGAAGCTCGTGTGAATTTGAAAGGTTTCTTCGAAAAACCCCGACCATCTCAACCTTGAAGCGAGATTTGGAGATGTCATCTATTTTCTCGTTGATCTCGAAGAACAATGTGTTGAGTAGAATTCAATTGTCGAAACATTTGTGAAATAGATAGTCTCTATGATATGACTTTGAGACTTACATAATAAGAATCAGAGTCAGAAAGATCGTAGCATCAGCAGGGATCCCCTCTCGGACTCCTTAGCGCCCGTGCGGCGGTGTCTGGTAGCTTACTGTGTATTTGATGAGAAGCAAGATATCGTAATCAAGTGGTTTTAATGTTGGGTCGGCCGAAGATCACCCGAACCTATTCATGCTCTGATAACTTTCTTTTGGCTAGATCTTCAGGGATGATCCTGCTGTAAGACTTGTTCACGCGATCAAGTGCTACAGGTTTGGTATAGAAAGTTGTGTCACAGGTATTATTGCTGTTAAAAAAAAACCGGCTTGAGTATTGAATGATTCTTAGATCAAAGGAAGGTTGACTAGTGGAAATGAAAAGTGTATAAGAAGCGCCTTTTAGCTGCTAGTAAACATTAATGATTGCTACTGCGACGAACCTCAAGGATCTAGGTAGGAAATTTGAGGTTGAACTTGAAAATCGACTAAGAAAAAGGACAAATGATATCGCTGGATTTATCATCGGCTCGGTCAAGATTACCCTCCCTCCAAGCTCTCACCCTAGTGGTAGTAATCGTAATGGTGGGGTGAGTGCGAGGCTCACAAGCGACCATAATTTGGATCTCCAAGTGTCCAACATTCGAACTTACTTAGACTGCAACGCCAACGGAATTGACTTTCCCTTCCCGGCTTCCCCTGGCCGTTCCTAGAACATGCACAGTCCGTCATGAGCATGAGGCTTTGACTTTGGTGCCCCTTTTAGGCCATTACGGTATGCCTTCCGTCGAAGCTGCCCTTCTTTCCCCACAGAAACTTGCGACGACAGCATCCGGGGCATAATGTCTGGCGATGGCAGCAACAGCAATGTCTATGACCAGACTCGCGTGCCAGGCCTTTACGCTGCCACAATTACATTGGCAGTTCTGCAGACCATTGCTGTCGTAGCACGGTTCGCTGCCAGGAGGATCTCGGCCGCGACCTTCTGGTGGGATGACTATACCATTGTCCTTGCGCTGGTGAGATATACGAAATCGTCCCGCACAGTTACTCTCAGAGACAAGCTCCTGGCCTTACAGTGCCTCAGATTCTGGACTTCGGGCTCTGCGTCTGTTACTGGGTCCCAATCCGGATTTGCAACTTTGGCCGTCATACTCAGGCATATGGCGGTCCTGTTACCGAGGGCGACCTTATCATCTTTTTCAAAGTAAGCCCAGCTACTGGCCTAGAACTGTACAGAGATTTTCCATCTGACGTTCCTGCCCGAAAAGTCTCAATTAGCCCTCCAAATCCTATACTTCGCCACTGCCTGCGCCATCAAGACATCTCTCATCCTCCTATACTACCGGCTTTTCGGTGTGGTTCGATGGTTTCGGTCGATATTGGCGGTCATGTGGCTGATAGTGCTTGCCTACTTTGTTGCAGACACTCTTGTCGCAGTATTTGAGTGCAGTCCGATCGCATACTATTGGGATAAAGCGATAAAAGGAGGCAGTTGCATTGACCAAGACGCTTTCTACCGATGGAATGGAGTTGCGAACCTCCTTATCGACTTCTCGATTCTGGTATTGCCGATGATGATGGTCTGGCGGTTGAACTTGGATACCAGGTCGAAAATTACTCTCTCTGGCGTATTCCTGCTCGGTACACTGTATGTATCCTCTTACGTCCGTTGTCCCCCGCTTTTGAAAATATCAGACAGAAGTGAACTAAGCTGACATATCGTTCGACCCACAGCGCTTGTGTTGCTTCCATTGTTCGCGTCTGGGCCTTCAACCTGGCAAACTTCGACGATTTCGAGTATACCATTACGACCGCCGTAATCTGGACCGTAGTGGAGCAATCCGTTGGCATAATCTGCGCCTGCTTGCCTACGCTCCGGCCTCTTCTCTCCCGCTTTGGCCTTTTCACGATTAAATCCACCCACGTTTTCAACTCCAAAAACACAAATTCGCGCTCCGGTGCCGCCATTGGGCTTAGTCATTTAAGTTCGAGACCAGGATTCAGTCCATCAACGGACGTTAGCAACGCTGCGGGTTTTGCGAGGTTAGACGAGGAGAATGGAACGCTAGGGCATGGCAGTCTAACGACACATGCGGTGAGAATGCCCAGTGGCGATGTGCCGCAGGTATCAAGGGGGATCCTGAAGGGGCAGACTGTTGAGCAGCATTATGATGAGGCCGATAATTTTTGACGAGCGAGGCGCACCCAACCCGGGAACTAGGTGGGCCAGCAAAGGCGCTGCGGAGTCAAAGGCTGGATGTTCAGTGGGCACCTACGGATCCATGACGTCGGATGCCGTTGTCGTGATGTTGAGCTTCTCGAGTGTTATACGCTTGTTCTTTCTTCATTAGACACAGTATGGTTGGATGAAAAGCCTGTTCCAATAACAAGGCAGCTTCCCCGGATGAACATGTACGTGCGAGCTCTATATGTAGATATTAAACACTATTTACACTGTCTCAACCATGCTTTCAGACCTTTTCGCCTTCTTGGCCAACGCAGCCAAAATTTCACTCGCCAGCTTCTCCGCGACGGCGTAGATTGTAGCCTGCGGATGCCCCGGCGGCAAGAAGGGAAAACTGCTTGCATCCACCACTCTCAACCTCTGAATCCCATGCACCTTCATGTCATGTCCCACAACGGCCTTTGAGTCGCTCTGAGGGCCCATCTTGCATGTCGCAGCCGCATGCCATACCGGCGCCAATGCTTCTTTGATGAACTCCAATATCTCAGCATCGGTCTGCACAGACATGCCAGGGATCTTCTCCGGCCCAACAGTGATTTTACTAACATTGGCCCAAACCTGCCTCTGGCGCTTGAATGCTGCAATGGCCACCTCGACATCGCCGGGATGGCTGAGATAATTCGGGTTGATCAGGGGGGGATCGGCCATGCTGGTGCTATTGATTGTGACGTTGCCCCTGCTCAGGGGCGAAACGAGCGCCGTCGCCACCGTAGCGTAGTTATACCCATCTTCTGGGTCCTCGGTCGCATAGTTCCTCTGATATCCCAACACACCGCTGGCAGGGAGGAATTCGAGATCCGGCCAGTCAGCTGGGAAAGTGTCGTTGAGAGCTTTCTGAGTAGCGCGGGAAAGCTGGCTCCGATATTGCTCAGGTAGTTTCTCCCATCCCAGCACCTCAATGCCACCAATGGTGAGAGGACCAGCCTGCATGGTTTGATAGGCTTCAATGCCGGCAGCGGCGGCGGCAGGGCTGTTGAGACCCGCGGAGTTGGTGACTAAATTCACGGGGTAAGACGTGCCCCAGAAGATGTGGTCCCAGAGATTTTGACCGACGCCTGCGAGAGACTTGACTATAGGTATTCCCAAGCTTTTGAGTGTCTTTTGCGGCCCAATGCCCGAGACCATGAGGAGTTGCGGAGACTGGAAGACACCTGCTGAGATGATGACTTCATTTCGGGCGCTCAGTGTGTACGAGCTGCCATTAACCCCCGAAACACCTTCTGGGGCGACGAGGACACCTGTGGCCGTTGTTTTGTCGAAGAGGATCTTTTGTGCGAGGGTGTTGTTGTAGACCTTGAGAGTCGTGTTTTTCAGCGCAGATTGCAAGAAACTGGCCTCGGAAGATGATCTTGTCGCCGTTGTAGGGTCAATAGTGGAAGGAACGTAGGCAGAGCCTATCAATTTTCCACTTTGAAAGCCATCAATCGGCGCCTGCCCCACCGCTTGAAGTCCCACTTGCGCCCATGTTCCCCAAGGGTCATCATAGTCGCCGAAGGAGACCTGCAATGGACCACCGGTCGGGCTGAACACTGACGGATCTTGGACGTTGGAGCTGTTGGGATATGCAACCGAGCGGGCGGTAAAATTTACACTCTTTTCGTAGAAGGGTAGGAGGTTGGGGAAGGTGTAGCTGCTGTCGCCAGTCTCTTTTGCCCACTTCTCCGAGGACCCCAGTGTCTGCCTGTGGTAGTACATGAAATTCCGAGCAGAGGATCCTCCCAGTGTTTTGCCACGCGCGTAGTGCAGGCTTCGATTATTCGCACCCTGCATATGCGACTATCAGCGACGGTCATAGTTATGGCATTTCCCGAGTCTCATAGCCTACAGATTGTGGCGTGGTAACGAAGCCCCAGTCCACAAGGGGATCTGTGTCGTTAGGCGCTGTTCCCGCATACACGGTGCAATATCCGGGCACAACGCTGATGTTGCCATCGTCAGCTTCATAGAACCCGCCAGCTTCGATAACTGCGACGGTGATGTTGGGATTCTCGGCCAGCCGAGATGCGACAGCTAAGCCAGCCGTTCCTCCTCCGACGATTATGTAGTCGTAGGTCGCGTCAACGCCGGATGCACCGAACGATGTGCTTGGATCATTAGGGACATAAGAAGCAGGAGCTGCAAAGTGCTGCACCGCGAACAGAACAGGGCAGAGGAGTAAAGACAGAAGATGCATTCTGATGCAATTGGGTATGGTTCAAAATGGACCACGTCGTTCGACATTCGACATGTTATCAAGGAGCGGGAAACTGATTCTCAGGGTAGGTACTCGAATGTTAAGGTTTTTTGTTTGATTAGAAGTGCGGGGACTAGACAGGGTCGATAGCTGTTGGTAATTCGGATGCTGTCCGGTCCAGGCGAGCAAGCTTACCACCGCCATTATCATTTCATAATTAGCAGGAGTGTCATTCTTCCGCCAATCAGCATCTCTAAGTTACCAAGATCTAGATGTCTGCCCACCGTGCCGGGTTTGCTTTCAAATAGCAATGCGTTCGACTGAGAAAAGCATGAAATCTGACCGACAGTAGCACCATCTCCGCCTCAAAGCCACGTGCAGGTGTTTTATCGACCGGTGCATTGCACACGCTCGTTGATGCCGACTATCCGAACCGCCAACGTCCAGATCGTCAGGGATGTAGCTAGTCAGCGTATCCATGTAGCTCAGACCTCTCGGCCTGGTTGGGACAGCTTAGCTCCGAGCCGGAGCAATTGAAATCCTTTGAGCCAGCGCAACTGAAATCCTTCGAACCAGAGCAATTGCCATCCTTCGAACCGAAACAATTGGAATCATTCGAACCATGTCGTAATTCTCCGCGAGGCTCCAACCTGCCCGCTAAGAAGGCTTGTTATCAGCACCGGCATTAGGGAATACGGCCTGTTGCGAGCGCGATCTAATGTGGGGACCGTGTTAGACCAAGTCTTTTAATGGTGTGTCGCGAAGACAATGATGACAGAAAAGGAAGCATATACTGCGATATACGGTAAATATGAAGACCGCCGTGAATGTGCTAAGACACGTAAGTCCTGAAGCAGATCTAGGCGTAGATTATAGATTACAACCTAAATGTTACGATAACAAGAAATTCAATAAGAACCACTAGTCTTAGACTGCGCTACCCCATTAAGCAAAAGATACCTTAAGTATCGACAGAAGTTCACTTTCGAAACAGGGTATTAACAGACTTTCGAGAATCCTAATGTACATATAATTTTCAGGTGGATTATAACTTTACGATAACAAGGAGATTAACTAAGATACCTTTTAACCGCCCTAGTATTCTAACTACCTACCCACGTCCCCAAAAGTCATTTCACCGACTTAGCCCGCCACAAATGGTCTACCTATCGGAAGTTTTCGCGTAGGTAGCCTAAGGTATGTATTATAAGGGTGTGTTACCTCCATTTGATAACTATTAGGAGATTAACTACAGAGTGTTTTTGAACCAGCCGAGCCGGAAACCTCGGTGATTAAGACTTTTACAAACCGTACCCTACCCCTCTCCCTGTGCTTAATGGGTACACGCTGGCAGGGTTGAATGTATGGGATTATCATTTGGTCCAATCACTGCGGCTCACTGCGGCTCAAGGACTTGCTTACTCAGGGGCGCGGGCAAGCCAGATGTGACCAATGATAAGCCCTATATTTGACCCCTGCTAGCGCGTACTTATCAGAACACAGGGAAAGGGATGATCGTTTGTCAAGCACGAACTTACCTACACGCTAGATACGTAGTATATCTAGCAAGCGCCTAGCCCTAACTCATACATTGCCACACCTAGTCCTACACTACGCTCCTTTACTATCTTCATCCCTACAATCGGCTGCAAGCAGTTTCCCTCGCTCTATGTCACCTTTAACTATGGCATCTTTTACTCCAATCAATGGCCCGGGAAGGTGCTTCGAAGAGCAGACGCAATGCTTACATTTAGGGTCCTGAAGTTCCAACGTGGTAGCAGGTGAACAAGGTTAAGGAGATTCTCGAGAAGCTGGATGGGCCTGGACAGCTTGCACTGCAAGCTGCTTGAAAGCAAACGAGCGAGCAGACCTGGAATCTCTTTGCGGATCCTGGCTCCCCGCACGCGTTCGAGACGGATATAAAAGAGAAGGGCAAATGTGAGTAGCTCTGAGCGCTGATAAGGATCTTGATTGCTGACTGGGGGCCGGATGCAGTGAACAGCAGTTACTATATCACCGTCGAGGATACTGAAGACGAGTACGACACTGCAAGCGCCGCACGTGGAGATGAAACCTAGAAGAATCCATTTGCCTAGGATAACCATTCTGACATAAACGCTATAGGCAGTGGTGCGGAGGGAAGAGGCTTTATAGGCAATCGTTCTGAAGATGACTGGCCTGACTACCACCCCCGTGGCTACGAGGACACTGATCCGAACGCCACCTGGTCCCTCCACTGCACGCAACACTAATCGCCCCAGCACTCCGCCTCCGGTTGCTGCAGCAGGCGGTCGCCCGACTTACGCCCCCAAGCCCGCCACTTCTTAGAAACGCCGTCAGAAGCCAGTCCGAATTCTACTAGGAACCTGGCGCTACTCGGGACTAAGTGTAGTCCGAGCAAGCGCAATGTATGGAAGCCGCGATTCGCACAATCGCCTCACCCGACGCATCAGCAAGGAGTTCCTCTGGGGTTCACTTCCCTCGCGAGCAACTACAACTCTTCGAAGACTGCCTGCAAGTATAAGGATATTGACTACCTACCACAGTATGGGGGATAACTAAAAAGTAGGTCGACAGCTATATCAGACCCTTGCTTGCTGCAGTCTAGGGGAGTGTATAGACGAATGATGCCGGGATAACTGCGAGCAGTCAGAGGAGGGCGGCCGCCAATGCGTTTACCCCTTTCCAGGCTCGCGGAGCCTGGATCTACTGTGCGCCTAGCAATCTTGTCTAAGAGCTGTCAGCGAGGGAGGATGCGGTGCAAGGAGGGGGTGGAGTCTACATACAGCCCCGGGCTGGGTGCTGTGCGCGGATATGTGTGGTGTGGGGTGTGAGGTGCGTGCTGTCTGCTCTGTGGCTGCTGGAGCATTGTGTCTGTGCCCTACGGGGGTGACTGTATGTATGAGGGCATGCAGAGAGATGGAGCTGGCTGCTGCTGCTACGGCAGCATATGATAGGACTACTACGATGAGATGGATACATCTGACTGCAAGCTACCTGCCTATACCTGACATGTAACTATAACATTAATTGATTGATTGATTGCTGACTGCTTAGAATGCTTGGTATAAGCTAACCAGATGAATATCTAAGATTATAAACAGCCTGTAAGCTAAGGTCAGTAACCTCTTTCGTGTAATCGTATCTCCTCTTGATAAGAAATCAGGTAGAGGGGCAACGAGCTTCTATCACCCCATAAAAGCCTGACCCGACTGCATGCGGTGCTTCTGACGTTATGTCACCCAAGGCATCTAGCTGTCTCTAAGCTGCCTCCCACAGTTCGTACGCTATAATCTCCCCCCAACACTAACTCGATCGAACCCGAACCAAGTCCCACAATTTTTTTTTGAATTCCTCATGTGAAATCAGCGGTAAAACTTACCCTTTCTTTCCTGTATCTATATTATATAGGGTCGAGGGTCGAGGGAAAGAGGTAGGGACGGGTGGATAGCCAAAGGCAAACCTCTCCGCGACTCTACGCTGTCTCGTCTTTCTTTCTTTCTTTCCCGATTTTTTTCCCCATTGAATCTGAACGAGTTTCCTTCGCGAGCGGCGCGTTGGAATGCCCTCGTTTGAGGCCATAAAATGCACTCCTCCGATTCTTCGTAGTACGCAGTGGAGCTGGGCCGACTCGCACTGCAGACCGCTTCGCCAGACGGCTAGCGCCTGGGCCTCGGGATGTCTAATCGAATGGTGGAACTAAGAAGACTATCCGGGTCGTTTTGCGCTGCAAAGCGGCTGCGCCCTATCGTTAGGGCTAAGAGATAGATATAAGTAGATAGTTCAGGATGGAATCTCTTCGCGTCTCTATGCTATCTAGGTAGTCTTTTCTACTTTCATTCTTAATTTTTCCCGCTACGAAACCTTAACGAATTTCCTGTTGGGTATATATCTTGATGGTCTTATCCTGATTACATCTTTCACGGTACACATTAAGAATGGTCTGATTTCATTGCAATTGAAACAGCTGTATAAAATGTACAAGAACAGGACTTTCGGCATAGGTGCATTGACCTTTGATGCCAGCACATGAACAACGGATGCTTCAGACGTGAGATCTCCAAGAACATTGTCCAAGAGATCATATCATGTCGGCAACGGGATCGCTCACAAGCGCTTCAAGCTGAGTTTCTGTCAGCTCAGGCTCGGCTGAAGCACTATCTTCAACCGCCGCCTTCGCCAACGACACAGAGCCCGAGTCCTGGATCTGACTGGGAATTTGCTTGAACCTTTCTCCAACTGGAGAGCGTCGCGCCGGGACCCGAACCTCCACTCTGACGGCCGCTTTCGCTGTCTTCGCGGGACTTTTCTCCTCGATCTTCGTCTCGAGAAAAGTCTGCAAGTAGCGAGTGCTGACTTGGGTCAGATCGGCCAGGCGAAATTTCTGTACAAGTATTAGCGTAGCACACTTTGTGACTCGATCAACGACAACACTTACGCTTGGCTGTTTGAGCATTGTTCTCAGCTCCCCTTTTAGACCAGGCTCGTATTGCAGCCATCCGGTCCGCTCAAAAGACTTATACAGTGATTTATCCACCGCCGAGGCAGCAGTAAACTTCCGCATAATTTTTCGATCACACCGAGCCTCCCATTCGTCGGCAGCTTTGGCCACAGCGCTATCATCCTTTCGAGGATAATCGGCTCTGTGCTGAGCTTCCCAATCAGGACGGTGCAAAGCAGGTGACTGCGTAAGATCATCTCTGAAGGGGCCGATGCATTGAAGCTGCGAGCAAACCGAAATCTCGCTCACCCAGGCGCTGCTTCGACAGCCATATTTCACTTTGGAAAAGATATGGAAGCCCTGGAAATCGTGATCAATAAGCATAAGCCAGGGGAGATGCTGAAGCAAGGGATCTATGGATAGCATGTGAATCCACTCGCAAGTTGAATACCCAGGGTAACCCGAGAGGGTTATCACAATGCAGTTGTTCACATCAAATTGATCATCCATAAGCAGGCTACTCAAATTTGCATGCTCGGTGATGATCACTGCGCGAACGCTGCGCTTGTTTTGGATCCTAACCTTCAATCTCTCCACCAGCTGAGGAATGCTTGTCGAAGAACCCTGCTCATGCTTGAAGGTTTTCTTCTTAGCAAACTCAGCCGACACATCGGCCTTGTGGTAAGCAATGATATTTGATACTACTGTAGCATCAATCAAGGTGCCTTCTGGAAGATAAAACTTGCCTCTGTCTTCTGCAAGAAAGCCGAGCGCAAGAGGGTGCACTTTAATGGTCAAAGCAAGATCGGTAAGTATTCTCTTTACTTGATCCAATGTCATCGAAGTGTTTGGGAACACCTGTAGTACATTTTTAGTGTGTGATCTTACAAAGCGGAAGACCAAGTCGCTATGGGGTAACATCGAGGGGTCAGATGAGCGACAACCTACCTCTCTGTACTGGATGAACCTGATCTTGAGCATTTGCTCCTGTGCCTGCATATCCACTAGCGAAACAGCTATAGTATATGCCTCACTCCAGAACTTAACTTGACCATTGTATGCTTTGTGGCTCTATTACCAAGTCAACTCTGGACGAGTACGGAGACAAAGCCTCTATAGCATCAATCAAACAAGATGAGAAACGTACTGAATTGTCATGGCGCATCACGATGGGATGGCCATTCTTCTCCACCACAGAGTATGCTTTCTTTGCTGTAGACTGACTTAGGCGTAAAGTCGTCCCAGACTTGGTCTCATCATCAACATCTGTAAAGACCTGCTCGAGGCGATGAACAATCTCCTTTGGAGGAGGTCCATTCCGCCAATCTAAAGACAAGTAATTATTGGACATCTTGCGGAGTTGACTCACGATTTGAATGTCTGATATATGTGTATCGTCAAGTCTTCAATATGTAAATTATGCTCAATTGGATATTCTACGAGACTTGAGATGATGATAATGATGATGACGATTGTTCAGAGAGCGGAGAGAAGTATTTGCAAAGCGTAAGAGAATGATCTTCCATTAGCGCGTGCTCTAAATTTGCCACTTGACAGTCACGCAAAGATTTGCATCATCACCAAAAACCATCGTCAGGCTTCATAAAATGACTCTGCCAGAAAAAAGAAGAAGAGGTGAGCAATCTGACGAAGGCAATCAAGCTAAGAAACCATTGCATAGCTTCGAGAGTACGAGTCAACTTGGGCAGGCTAGCAGCATGTCAAGCAAAGAAGTGCAATTGCCTGACCTAGTTCCTTATGATGTGGTCGAGGACTTGACACTCGTGCTACCAAGTCAGCCACTCGATGTTAGTGCTGGCTTCTCCAAGCAGAGGTATGCGCGTGACTTGTGGACAATCTTCTCGGAAGAGGCATTCGTTGACCGAAGACTTGCCGACATGCACAAGGCATGGTTCGAGGTATGCCTTCCAGCTTCCCAACCCTGCTACCCGACTGATTGTAGCCTAGGTCCGAAAGCCTGATGCCCGAGAACTGTGGGAATCTAGATATCCGTCTGGTGAAGCCGCAGGGCCAAGCAACAAGGCTTCCAACAGACACGGAGTGCTGAGAACTGTCCGAACGCTTGAGCTAGTCATCGATCGAGTTTCTGCACGGCAAATGCCTGCGCTACACAAGAGCTTGTCAAGGCTACATCTTGACTACATTATGCTCATGTGCGTCGTGTGTAAGTCCCGCAGAATCCCTTGATTGTATACACACCGACACACTCTTTAGGTGAACGATCGAAGTATCTAGACAAGGCACGTCAGTATTTCCCGAGGTACGAAGAACAATTTGACGAGCTTGTGCAGCTGTTGCGGAGCTCTACACCTGAACTTCAAGGGTAGGCCAGCCAATTTAAATTCTTACGCCCCTACTGAGATTCCATCCCAGGAACTCTTCGGTTTCCTCTTCTAATGCCCCGAGCCTCTCATGGATACCCGCCGAGACGAAATCGATGATCGAAGGGCTCATTGTGGATCCAAAAACTGTCAAGACCTTGGACAAGATAGCTGGTTGCGAGGCTGCAAAGGCTGCCATAGAAGCTGCTGCCTATATTCCGTCCCAGTGGCCGCATCTTCTGAACGAGGGTTATGGCTGTAAGAACATGCTGTTCCATGGGTCACCGGGTACCGGCAAGTCAACTTTGGCTTTGGCTCTTGCGGCGGAGAGCAAACTCCCTGTCTACAATGTAAGCAGCAGCCATCTCGTTGACAAGTGGGTAGGCAGCTCGGAGAAAAATGCAAGAGCTTTGTTCGAGACTGCGGCTTCAAATGCTCCTTCGGTAATCGTCTTTGACGAGGCCGACGCGATCTGCAGGGCTCGGAGGTCGGGTAGCAACGACGGAGCTCAACGCATGATCAACGAGCTGCTAGCTTGCATGACAAAGTATCCTAAGGTTGTGGTGATAGGGATAACGAATCTGCCATGGACGCTTGACGTTGGCTTCGTTCGCCGCTTTCCAAAGCACGTCCATGTGGGGCTGCCTTTGGAGAAGGAGCGACGCGAGATATTCTGGATCGTACTTGGCAGATTCCCACACAGTCTTTCGCGAGAGCATGTTATTGGAGCCGCCACTCAAGCGGATGGTTTCACTGGCGATGCAATTCAGCGATGTATTGAATCGGCAGCGGAGACCATGGCAATGAAGCTTCGTGGCGTTACGCACTTTCAAATCACCGAGTTTCGTGGTCAGGAGTGTTACTCTCCTTGCGATGACGGTGGAATCCCCGTTGAAAATATTCCGGGGCGACACTTGGTCATTCCTGGACCTTTGAGCCCGCAAGATCTGTTCTCTGCCATCCAAAAGATGAAAAGTGAGCTAGATCTTATGGGTATAGAGGAAGAAAAGCATGTCAGATGGGGCAGGAATAAATTCCTAGACGCCAATTGAGCGTTGGTGATAGCTTTTTCCCGTCGCGACTTAGTCAAGTCACGTAGGGAAGAAGCGTCCCTGTCTTGTATTTATTTATTCGAGTAATGACGGAATATAATCAGCCAGACAGGCGATTATATTTCATGTGTTGTAGGTTGCAATCAAGCTCAATTTGCCCTGCAATATTTAATAGTCAATGTCTGTGAGCTTGTACCTGCCTTTTAACCCTGACATATTCAACTGCACTATGTGAATATAATCCTCCCATTGAACTGAGCAGTGACACTGCGGTAATGCGTCATTCCAGCACCTATCGCTGCCACGTCGTCCAAGGTGCATTGAAATGTGTTGAGCGGGCCCAGCTACCCACTTTAGAAACCTCGTCTTCTTTTCTCTTGACGCCCTTTCCTGCTACAGCAAGGTTGAGGCAGGTGAACACCTTACTTACAGCTGTTGTTTTAAGTGCTCAAGACCGAGAGGAAAAGATCGATCCCTAGTTTTGCGGCAAAGCAGCGCCCAGACGCCCGGACAACAGCCAATCCCTGAACGTTATCTCCCGCGGAGGCTAGTGACTAACTGGAAGATTACGCACTATGCCTCAGCAGGCGCAATATATTTATACCATTGATGAAGGGAACATCTGAAGGACTCGCTGCCGATTCTGGGGGCCTGAAGTTCTACAGAATTCGACATGAAGGTCTGAAGAAGTCCCGCACTACGAAAGTACTTCTATAACGAAGGGCGCTTGACCATCGCGCGATTATTAGTGGCCTGCGCTGTCCGGGATTTTCCTATCAACCACGCTTCGAAATCTAGTGTTTTTTCTGCCATGCTTGAGCGGCTTCAAAGATTTGGTATCCTAGACTGAGACTAAGTTCACCCCAAGCTGGCCTTTGCCTTCATAGCAGACATGACAATTCCGCTATGGTACTAGTTCTAATTGGCCATATTGTTTGTCTCTCTGTCTGACTGTGCCAAGAGTCAAACGTATCTTGCCGATCGGTATGTAGAGCTGACTCTATAGCACTTCTCAAAGTCAAGGCAATTACAGCGAGTCCAATCATGTTTCTCACTCAAAGCTCACGGTCACGTCGTCCAGAAAGACTAAATGTGATCGTGAAGAAGTCTATTACGGATGTGGTCATCTCGTAGACTTCGAGAAGACCTAGTTTACGCTAAGATATCCTAACGTCTTTCTCACGAGAGAAACGGTGCGGCTGAATACATTTGTGTAGAATGAAGATAGGTAGCCGGGCTCGAGACAAAGGTTTAAGGAGATAGCGATCTAATTGGGCTTTCGTCTCTGTACGATTTGAACCAGTGATCATATTAATGTACCCTATGTGGCTGTGACAAACGGTGGATCGAATCAAGAGACTTTCCATACTTTCTTTTCATGATCTACGTCTGTACGTTTCTTGTCGCCTTTTTGAAGTCTTGTCACGCATACTGCCGTCAAACGCATCAGCTATCACGTGAAAATGGGTTTAGTAGCCTTGCCTTGGCTTGCTAGTCCTGCAAAATCCACCACCTTAGGCTTTGGCCAACCCAAGTCCCTGGAACCCAGTACTTGACCTTTGCGGATCGTAAATGCCGCAGCTACTATGCATTTCATAATTCGTGATGATGGTGACAGAGTGTGCGCCAATGGTCAACAAGATGTAGACAAATTCGCGTGTAGACAGGGGATCGTCCTTCGCAATTGCGCGGTATGAGCGCGTAAGAGACTGGAATCTCAGGATGAAAATGTCAAGGGAGAGGAAGCTATTTCCAGTCTTACACGAATCTTTATTGATTCCACTTTCATGCTATCGCGGATCAAGTTTAGACAGAGTAGCTGCAGCGAAATGACCCTCAGTGGCTACTGATAATTCGAGCTCATTCGCAAGATTTGCGATATATATCTTAATAGGCAAGTCATTCCACGGGCGGGGCTTAGCCAACGGTGAAGGTCACAAGATTCAGTTCGAGTGCGGACGATCAACACGTCCAGCCCCGTCCATCATCTTTTTATGGCGAATTCTTTTGAGGGTTCGAGGTTCGAAACTCATGGTCGTCAACTTGAGTCACTTTCTGGATTGGTCACGATCTAATTATATTCTGAGGCATATGCGGTCTTGATTCAAGGAATGAGAAGCAGCGGGGCTCGGACTCAACAGGCGGTCGAATACTACTTGGGTGAAATGTCACTTAGCTCTACAATTATAGGGAAGGCCTGTTCTTCTGCTCATGGCGTCTCTTTCTACTTGTTCCAAAGACAATCAACAGTCTGCTCGACCAAGCATTGGAAGTAATGAGTGTCGGCCCTCATCATAATCATTTACATAGACTGGATCACTGATCTTGAATCACATCTTCGCCAGAACTCGCTACTCTCCATAAACTAAGGCCTTGGCCCTCCTTCTTACACGCATATCCAAGGTGGCTAAGCTTCTTCGTTCTCGGCAATGGTCCCCAACGATGCCCGCTACCCGCAGTTCGGATGTGCCAGCAACGTGCCAGCGATTATGGCAGAACCTCGAACCCTGTCCATGGGCTATAATCAGAGGAATACTGATGGCAGGAGGTCTAGGAGGTCTAGGAGGACCCGAACATTGCATGGCGGCCTCTGCCGGGCTCCTGATTTTTTTAGAAGACCTCTGATCGCGAAGGTCTACTGGCTGGAGCAGTACAGGTCAGAAGCGGCTTCAGTGACGTTCACCGTATTGGACGGATCGTGTGCAGTCCCATCTGGCTTCTAAGCTGCTTCGGCCTAGTCATATCGTTTGGAGTCAATTGGCATCGTCTGACTTGGCCAGCTCAGTCTTTTCAAGGCAGAACCCTCCCCGAGAGCGATTTGTAGGTATCAATCTTCTTGTGAACACTCTAGACGTGCAAATAAACACAAATCTCAAGGCACTTGACAACATTCGGCACGATAGCTCGGGAGGTCGGCATAGGCGGTGACGACATGGGCCGATTGATTCAATGGTGGGAGCTGCGTAGACGCTCTCGGTGGCCAGGAGCATCAGGAAGTGTATGGGGAGGGCGGCTCAGTCGTTCTCAGCCCTGGACAGGAACTTGACCATCCTTGCAGGCATCACGACCGAGTGACCTGGACTAAGAAGCCCAGTCAGATAGGCCATATCATTTCTTCCGCTCCACAACGCCGGATCCTTTTGATAATGGGCTCAGTGGCCAGCGCCACCAGTCTGAATGCTTGCCCCTATTGGTATCCCATATTCGGCCGGCCTTCCTTCCCAACTCTTTCCACGATATTCCAATCTTCAGACTTCATACGGCACGATGAGTGTGTAAAGGCGCCTAGGAGTCTGGATTGAAAGAGCAGCTAGGGTGCTGTCAAGCCTGGGCAGCGGGCTGCTAGGAAAGTCGAGCTGGGACGGGCGCTGCGAGGAGGGAGGAAGTAGAAGATGAACACCAGCCTGCGCTGCAGTCAGCAAAGATCAAGCTCATGCATTAGGCAACGTCTGGTGACCTGGACTCACGCTGTGTTGCCCCTATTGTGGACTCAGTTCGGGGATCCGCAAGTCTTGAGGCTAGGCTGCCCTTATTCATAGACCCTAAAGAGTGGGCCACCGTTGCCTCCATAGACTCTCATTAACATTAGCTCTCATTGCCGTAAGGTTTCATAGTAGAGGCGAGGTTGGGCTGAGAGGACTGACCGCTGTAGAGTTCTGCCCTTGCACGTCTCGACTCTCGTTACCTCGGAGTCAACGCCGTAGGAGAAAAGTTCTTCCGGTACCAAGGTCTTGGCAACTCTCTCAACTCAAGGTCACCACAGCAAGGCGACACCAGCGTAGCGCCGTCATTGCTGGTAATACGGCTATAACATAGCGCGATCGACGTCTGACTACTTACCGTCTCTTCTCTATTCAATCTTTCTCTCCATGTGACGCCGTATCCGATGTCGTAGGCTGTCGCCGCCTCGGAATCCTCGAAATTAGTCAACGACTCCTGCCATGACAGCAACAGTTCACGTTCCCTTCCAAGCCTCGTCATCTTGCATCTACTATTCTCGCTAGGGACTGATGGGGGTTGCCACACAAGTACGCTCACCACAGAGCAAAGGAGCAAGCGATCACTGGCCTCGAGAGAAGTCCTACTTCCCCGGCTCCACCCCTCTAGCTAGAAGTCGACTGACAAGTCTCCCACGACCAGATACACTCAAGTCATGCACCCTCCGCACTGTCTACCTCATCAGAGCCTTCTCCTCGAGCCACCTGACCTATTCTTGCAGTCGCACAGCTACATGACCCTATACCTTCCACCATGCACCCTTTGTTCTAGCAGAAAGATGGTCCCGACTGATAAGAGGGGTTCATCGATACCATGAGTTACAGGAAGCCTCCCACCTGCTGCCTATAGAACTGCAAACACTGTGGTCAATACCAGGAGGACAATCGTGGAAAGTACTCGCCATTCACCAAGTCCGGAGGGATCATAATTGCCATGAGTTGTGGCAATACGATTTTGGTGATCAGGGCTAGAAGGGTATCAGTGGGGATTTGAGATGCTGGTCTGAGACCGCGTCGTCGTACACCGGTGTCAAAGGAAGTCTGTTGGTCGGCTATCTATATGCATCTCATATAGGTCTGGGAATTCTTTCGGCCGTCCAATGTCTCTGGCGACCTCCGATGCCTCCTTGTCCAAATCTGTCAAGAATGATGATCAACACCCTTTTCTCTACAGCTTTTTTCCTTATAATAGGCGGCCAGGTCACATATCAAGGCCAAAAGTAGCTTGTAATGCGATCCTGGAGTAGCCGTAGTCCGCTGTCAAGTTGAGGAAGAGGCTTTGGTATCTGGAAGCTTTACCGCAAAGAGGAACTTCCATGGGTCCTAGATACACTGTCAGGGTACTACCATACGGAAAAGTACTAAGACTTGTAGAGTCTCGGCTCTTGGCACGTGGGCGGCTCTCCGTATTGTTTACCGTAATTTACGTTTCGGCGCTCTGGCACGGCCGTCCCCGCTTTCATCCAACCTTCATCTTCATCACGTCAGTCTCATAATCAGCTTATTGCCCTCATAACGGTTGCTTCGTGCACCTCCAACATGTTCGCAGGCCTCATTCAAGACCAGAGAAGCATCTCTGTTCTCCACCTACCTCCGGGTTTGCGTGGCTGTTTGACTATGCCAATGTCTTCGGACAGAACATTTATCATGCTCGCCCTTCCTTTTTCATTTATCTGTTTCGTTAGCATTCTCATAGGAATAGAGAAACATCTCTAGACCGCCGTGATAGCTATGAACAGCCTCCGCTCCGACCTACCTCACTTTCTCTCTCTTTACTCTGTCCCGTTGGCCATCACATAGGAATAGAGAAGCACCTCTAGACCGCCGTGATAGCTGCGAACAGCCTCTGATCTCCTGTACCTCATCTGCATCCAAAATCTCAACGACAACACCTACTGGTGTTTCATTGGCTATCACATAGGAATAGAGAAGCACCTCTAGACCGCCGTGCCAATTTCAATTGGTTTCCACTCTCTACGCTCTAGTCAAGTCATGAAATTTTGGTCTCTGTGTGCTACTCTGACATCTAGACCCCAAGTAACCTCTGTGATGCTCTCGAATGTAGCACCTCGGCTCGACTTTGCTCTCGACATGTCGCTGCCTCATTCAGGATCAGAGAAGCACCTCTGCTCCCCACCTACCTTCGGGTTTGGTGGCTGTTTGACTTGGCAAACGTCGTACGACGTGACACATACAGGCACATCACAACAGCTCAACATCAAATCGATTCCACATCCTAAGACCACTGCGGAGCAGATCCCGGCCCGTCTACCCTAAGGAGCAGAGAAACCCCTCTGTCATCGCTTGCGTTCGAAATCGACAAGATTCCATTGACGCACTAACATGATCTGTCGCTTCTTCGGTTCTGCAGTGCCTACCCCATCCTCAGAACCTGTTGGGTCCTGTTGGAGATCTGGAACTTCCATCTCCCTCTTGTCCAACTTTTCCTGATTCTGGCTACCTTACTGATCATCTACCGCCAATAGATCCGACTGCCTCCGATTCTTTTTCTCTGGCTGTGGACTGTTTGATAGGCATCTAGAGAGGCTAAGTATAGGGATCCAGAAAATGGTAACTCTATTGCTGATCCTACGAAAGTTCTTGCTGACAGCTAACACGAATGGAAAAGTAGCGGCCAATGTCGTGTTTTTCATCAATAATGGCACATACATACCTTGGGTCGCCCGTCATCATTGCAAACCCACGCCGACGGGTCTTGGGTGCCGTTGCTGCCGCCTCTATCATCATACACAGACTCTGAAAATAGTGACAGAAATCGTCGCCTCCGCTTCCATCATTCCCACCCTACTTAGGAGAGGAGCTGCTAGACTTCTCGAAAGACATGGCTGCTTGGCCGTGCGCGCATGTTTAGCGAAAATCACCCTGCTTCTCTTGGCCGCGTCAACAGTACCTAGTAAATGACCATGATCTGGAGCTTTGGTCATCGGTGCCCATTATCGGACGAGCTATGGCGCTCTAAACCTGCATTGCACTTTTATCAGAGGTCTGTCGCCACCCTGCTGATACAAGATCGTAGCTAATTATTCGCAGTAATGACTCGCCAGTGTGTTCAAGGCCATAGTGTCTCTATCTTTATCCTCGACCTATCCTACATATGATTGGCCTGTTATGTAAGAGTGGATTTACTTGCTATTGGTTGAGGTGCCGGCAATCGCCCACAGCGTAAACGTGGCTTCCCTCGAGCTCACTGCAACCAGCTCTATCACAAAGAATCACGCGTATGACAGTATTGATCCTCGCGACAACAAGTGATCGTATGTCCCCAGAACCTATACAGTCTACACGTGAATAGTAGTATGACTCAGGCCGAGCTTGGCTCAAAGTAGCTCTCGCAATGCGTCCATAGCGTGCGTTCGGAAACTCATTTCCTTCTACACCGAGCTCCACACGAGCTTTGGGATTGCCACTCCCTAATCCTAATCAACCTCCTCAAAAAGATTCACATCGCTCGCCGATCAAGATTCGAAATTCAGCATCCGAAGTTTGAACGAGACCACGCGCTACCTGTCAAGCCTAGGCATAACCTTGCATAAGGTTTTAGTGGTCACTGCAAGGTCGCTAAGATGCTTCGTATGGTTTCACTTAATGTTATCTCACCACCGAGTAATCCGATTCTCGGACTTGCATACCATTGCGATGTGCCTGAGGGTCTTTCCGATCAGCCAATAGAGTTTGGTCTATTTTTTGGAAAGGCTTCTGGTCCTTGGCCTACCTATTCTTGATTTGACCTCGCGCCAGACCGTGTTTTGGACCGTCGTCCTGAGTTTCCCCATCGCCAAAGTCGCCAGGCTCCTCGGCGAAATGGCACCTCAGAACTGGCCACTTGTAGCAGGTGCGGCTCCTCCGAAAACCCTGAGCGGTCTCGTAGAGTCGCCATATCGTGTCTTGCTTCTAATGAAATCATCGGTCCAGGGAGACGGAGTTCCGAGAAGAATAGTCGCCTGCACGCTAGCCGAATGCAACCCACAAGAAGTCAGAAGTCTTGCACTTTCTGAGGGCGTAGGCCGCGGCGTTTTGACTACCAGCTTCCCTGCGGCAGAGAGAGAAGATGAATCATAATTTGTCTACTGAGCAAGCTTGGCTATGAGCTGGGTTCGGGAGAGGGACAGCGGATCACATACAACACCAAAACTGTCCTACCGGCTTGTTCGCAGCGAAATGGACTTGTGGCTAGGTAGGTGTTGTGGTCGCCTATAATAAGGCCACGGAGTATGCTAATCCTTTTCGGATTGAGGTTAAGCTCAAGGCACAGCTCTTCCAGAGGGCACTAACCTGGAGGCACATCAAACTCCAACCTTTTCCCGTCCAAATTCCCGGAAGGACGTTGCCAGCCGACCAGTCCTACCATACTACCTCTCAACTCTGCATGACTTTGAATACCCCGCCACTCGGCGAGTTCAGCATCTGTCAATGCCAATGTGTTGTTTGCAGCAGCCATATTCAACCGAGGTTCGTTTGAACAACCCTCAATCGCTTCAGCATCTTTGCTATACACTCTTACCCTTGGACCCGCTCACCTTTTGCGTCACTCGCAACCTCAGCTGAGCTTCCCCAAATGCGATGTATGTACTGAGCTCTTCTCGGCACGCCCCTTAACGCCCATCGTTGGATAGAGATAGTCGCGGTACTGTACAGATGCGATGCACAATCCTTACGCCGACTGCAGAATAATCTGCTTTCTGTCATCCATCTAGCAACTGCTCGGATCGAAGACGTCGCATCAGTCATTTTTGTATTTGCCCGAAAGTTCTAGGGTAGTCCAAGTCGGTCGTCGTTCGGGTTGGGTGCTACATGGTGAGATAGCCCAGGACGTCGAGCTATGCTTCATCTCCACGTAAAGCCTCGCTAACGCCGAAGATCCGAAACAGATCGAATTTTGCATCTACGACGCCTCCCGGAGCCATTTCTGCACGCAACATCATCAATGCACATATTTGCCGAGGCTTCCATCATCCTAACCCGCGATTGATACGACGCACCGCACGATGCCGTTTCTTTTGCAGACCTGTCGAGGGAATACCGGGCTGAGGGGTGGACGATGTAACGGCGACTGATTTTACTGACCTTGGTCCATAGCCGGGAGGCCGGCAATGAGCCCGTCGGCACTCTAACAGGAAAATGGGTCACATCATACCTTTCGTATGAGTGTACTGGAAGCTAAAGTATCTTTAGACAGTGATCGCGTCGACATTCGAAACAGAGAGATCAAGATGAGCTACTTTCAAAGGCCATCAGGTCGACGACCATCCATTTGTCATGTATATAAGATGGTAATCGACCTACTTCTGCCACCAGTCACTATCTCTACTGCCATGCTTGCTTCTTGTTCTACGTTGTCTGTCCAAATATATGATTGATTTGCCGTGTACCCCCACGCTCCTTGACACTTATCTGTGAACGAAGCCCTTCGAGGTCTGATGCAGCAGAACCTGCAGGTCTCGCAAGCCAAATGAAAGCTACTCAAATCACTCCCACGCGATAGCTAATTCATTTGATGGCATTTTGTACTGCAACGCTTCGAAACAGCGACAGAACACTTCGAAAGCAAAAGCAATCAACCTGCAACAGAATTGTATGCGTGAACAGAAAGCTGTTTTGCAATCGACAGCACCTGTCCTCTCGAGGAGGGTAGCGAACTCGATTTGGCGGTAAAATCGGCTGATGGTGGGGCAATCGCCGGAGAGTTGCCTTTCCGGCTTGGCATTCCCAGCATCGGAAAATCGTCCTGACGGATGTTTTCCTCCCCAACAACATCACTGCACCCGGGAACAAGCTCAAAATATCTCACAAAGATATTGAAGATGCCTAAATCCGGTGAGAAATCTCCTGCGAAAGGAAGGCTAACGTCCTCAGGCTTGCACCCAATGCGTGGCTTCCCGCCGCCAGAACGTTTGGTCACGAAGAGATCAAAGGCTGGAGCGGCGCGAATGCTGGGGGACTCTGCCTTGCCTAAAGAATGGCAAGCAGGCGTTAGCAAAGTCGAGGCGTGTTCTTTGGCCGAGTACGATGGCGGTAGAGGCCTCGAGACAATCTTCCCAAAGAAGGAAGACCCTAAGAGACGCTGCAACATCCTGTGCATTGGCAGTACAAATGAGCTCACAATTTCTTTAGAGCTCGCAGAGAGACATCAAGATCGGTACGCTCACGTTCTTCACCGTTTTGACCTCCCTAACGACGATGATCGTATTGGTCTACGCTTGTACGACGTCGACGTGAGCATAGAGATTCGGGAACATCCCCGTAATCCAAAGCAACGTAAGTCGAAGAGGAGAGCCGAAACGGCAAGTGGAGAATGCTGGGTGATACACTTGGAGACCTCTTTGAAGGAGCAGGTCTTAGTAAAAGCGAAGACAATGCTTCGAAGGTTAGAATCAGTCACGAATGCAATGCCTTCCGACTGCTTCAGCTATCGAAACTGCTTCGTAAAGCACACGTCGGGTGAACCTGCTAACGACAGTAATGTCGAGTTCGGTGACGGCGTCTTTACGCAGACCTTCGTGGGCGGGTTTACTTGGCGTTTTGCCGGCAATCTTGCCAGTAAAGAATTTCGAGAGGCATTGGCGGGGAAACTCGCTGATGAAAAAGCTCGAGAAGAGGTGCCGACGAGACTGCAGCCCTACAGGACTGCAAAAGGAAAGAAGGCTGCCAAGAAAACTCCTGGCAAGCAACGAAGGCTGGAGAGGGTTCAGCAACGGTCAATGGCAGCGGATGAGTCTCCCAAAGAGACTCCCGAGCCAGTGGTTGAGCAGGAAGATGAGATTGAGCAGCCTGCGCCATCTAGCCCTGCTGCTTTTTCCTCGGAACCTGAGCTTGATGATCAAGAGTCCGGTGAATCCGACGTGGCCCTCATTGAAGGTCTTCTTGATAAGAGGACAAGAGATGGTGAGGTCGAGTACGAGGTTCAATGGACCGGTCCCTACAAGCCAACCTGGGAGCCAGCGGCCAATGTAACCGCCGAGTCTATTGCAGAGTTCGAGAAGAACAAAGCGGGCAAGGCGAAAAAGCGCAAGGCTAGGCCTCCCAAGAGCAAGCAGACGACTACGACTACGGCCAATGCGCCTAAGACGAGATCTGCGGGCAACGCAGCGAGGAAGTCGGCCAAGTAGGGAGCAGCCTCATAGGCGCACCCACTAGATCGATTTCTCGCTTCTGCCTTTTTGCTCTGTTTCGCTCGTGTGTCATGTATTAGCCAGTAGGCATGCTTGATTTGATAGCGCATTTCTTTCTAGCTTAGAGTGCTAAAGAGAATCCAATTGGTCCTTTCTATCAAAGCGACCGACTGAATCGTGCTTCTTCTTAACCAGCCGAGCACGTTTCCTCTGCCCCTTGCTCAACTTTCCAATTTCTGGAGACGCAGAACCATCGCCAACGGGGCTAAGTGCTGGCTCCGTTTTGATTACAGGCATCTTGAAACCGTCCTCGGCATCTTGATGCTCCGATTGGACGCCAACCTTCATCTTCATTGGGTAGGCTCTTCTTGTACGATCGTATTGAGCTTCTTATCCTCTTCTTCCACCGTTCCCTTTTTCCTTTCGCTCTTCCTCTTTCTATTCATGCCACTGCCACGCGTAACACGATGTCTAAGCCTGTCAGTGCGAACGGGTTGGGGCTGCATTCCGTACGGCGAGACCCACTGTCCTGCCTAAGAAAAGGGCTTTTTTCATAGGCATCCTTGAACCGTCCTCGTCATCTTGATGCTCCTTTTTGACGCCAACTTTCATCTTCAACTGGGCAGGCTCTTCTTGCACGGTTGCATTGAGCTCCATCCTCTTCTTCCACCGTTCCCCTCCTCCTCTTTTTGTTAATGTTGGTGCCACGCGTAAATCTGAGCCTGTTGTTGATGGGTAATGAATTGACTGATTTTATGGAGTGGCGTTTGTATATAGAAATAGTAGCAAAGGCCTGTGGCAAAGGAACGCTAGTACCTCGACACACATATGATATGACTATGTGTACCAATCATCTATCCATCTGATCATTGCCGCCTCTCCGTGCGTATGACACACCTCGAACACATGTCAGCCTGAACGAGATTGGACTGCATTTCGTACGGCGAAATCCACTACCTTGGCTGCGGATGGAGATGGTATGTCGGCTGAGAGAGTGGAGGTGGCGTATGGAAGGCGTAAGAAAGGAGATGTTATGCCGGCTGAGTGAGTAGAGTGGCGCATGGGAAGGCGTGAGAAAGAAGATGGTATGCCGGTTGAGTGAGTAGAGTGGCGTATGGGAAGGCGTGAGAAAGAAGATGGTATGCCGGCTGAGTAGAGGTGGCGTATGGAAGGCGTGAGTATGGCGATGGTATGTCGGCTGAGTGAGTAGAGGTGGCGTATGGGAAGGCATGAGTATGGCGATGGTATGTCGGCTGGGTGAGTAGAGGTGGCGTAAGAAAGGTGTGGGAGCTGAGATAGTATGCCGGCTGAATGAGTAGAGTTGGCGTATGGAAGGTGTGAGAATAGTGAGGTGGTATGTATATATGCCTCGTAAGGTACGAGTAGGGCTGTCGTGGAGGAGGTGGGTATTGAAACGCGTAGGGATCTTGAGGAGATGGAAGTGGTGTGAAGAGAGGCGGGGGGTGCTGGTAAGGAGGAGGTTACGTTGGATTGATGTGGGTGCTTGTGAGTGTATGGTGTGGATTGCGCACGCTCTACGCGGCGTTAAGTTCACCGAGTGAACCTCGGGTTGTCGTTGATTGGATCCTTCCGATTGTAGTGATTATCCTAAAGCTTTCAGTGAATATCAAGATTGCCGGGAACTTGGATTTCACCAATAAGAGAGTTGGGAGTGAATAATGCTGAAGCAAGGCTGGGCTCGATACTGCGAGATTCACGTTATGTGGAAAACACTGAGTCGGTTAGACGCAGTCACTAGTTGCGACTGCATAAATTAATGCGACGAGATGCGTATTGGCTCTCGAGACGTAACTTTTGGTCCCAATAGCCCTGTTTTGATTTGGTCCAGGTTTATCGCCAGCCTCTTCACGCCTTTAAGGCTGAGGTGGTACGTGCTCTTCAACATAACCCTGTCCGGTGAGAGTCATACTAACATGTGGGTTCCTTGGCGTATGCTACTTGGGGCATTCTCGTTGAACAGATATCGACGGTGGTGACGTCACGGTTGATTCGATAAAGACTTGAAGACCTCGGGGGTGGGTCAGGCGGGAAACCTCCAGAAGGCTAGAACCTAGGCTTTTGAAGTTGCGGGGTTGACCCCTCGGTCAATGATTCTCACAAGACGAGCCGTTAGAAGGACTGCCCCCTTTCTTGGCACCCTCGGGGGCGTCGCGTATAGCGAACACCCCCGTGAGCGACTCTGAATGTATTTAAATAGCGGCTGTAAACCTGATAGTAACCTGATTGGCGGTAGTACTCAGAGGAGTCTTCGGGTTGAGAGAAATCTTCTCGAGGGTGCCACGACAGGGAGCTTTCTCAAGTCTGCCAGCGAGCTTGATAGGCGTTTAGCACTCAGAAGTGGCTCTAGGACCGAGAAATAGGCCCCGGGGTGGCACCCGAGGCCGGAATTCTCCTAGAGGGGCATAGCCTTCGGCTGGGACCCTGATGTTGCCTTCGGGCTTCATCCATGAATAACTACTACTACTACTGAACCCCCTGTCAGTATGGGTTGCCGTATTCGTCCCGTTAGCGCGACTTGTTAGCGCGACTTGTCAGCGCGATGTATGAAAACTGAGGTTAGGTAGGTACCTTACCCAGTATCGATCGTCGCACAAACAACTCGTACATTCAAGAAGCACATCGCGATCAGCAAGGATCTGAATCAACATATCAGCGCTTTCTTGATCAATCAATCATGTCTCCAATCTCTTTGACTCATCTACCACTGGGCAACGTCCCTAAGATTGTGAGTACTGACCCCCCCTCGATGACAGCCTGGGATTCCATCAATGCATGGTACCAAAAGGTCGTTGACAACAAAGGAGAGAAGAAGACACTTTTGACTGCAGCATCGTTCATCATGATGGCATGCAGATTCATTAATCTGCGTGTCCAGAAGATGACCATGGACGAGTCGGCTCCGCGCTTGGCGGCCGGCTTAGTTATTAAAAAGATGCAAGAAGTCTCGGGTGAGTTCAAGAAGATGCAGGCTGTCACTGATTGGCTTGGCCAGAGAAGCTCACTAAAGGCATCGTTTGATGTTGGCACCGTAATGTATAACACTGTGTATCAACAGAAACATCATTATGGGGCAACTCAACCTTTATCAAAAGGGATATTGCTCCCAATCCACCGAGTCTGGACTTTGATCTCTCTCATGATTGAGATCGCGCCAGAGCCTCTGATTGTGAAGAGCAGGGATGTCAAGGACAAGCTGGCTTGGCTTCAAGCGCAATTGGACGAGTCGTCAAAGCGGCTCGGTCAAGATACCGAGGATGACAAGAAGAGCAAGAAGGTGAAGACGGCGATCGGCGAGATCTTAAAGCGCATCGAGGTCATCCATCCTGATGACCTTGAGATCATCAAGCGCTACGACAACAACATCGGTGTCGTTCCAACCGAAGGTTCTGTCAAGAACCGCTCGGTCGTTACGGCATATGATGTGTCGACGCTATCTCAAGGTCAGTGGGTTAATGATGTTGCCATCGATGCGCATTTGACGTTGGTCTGCCATACCTTCAATGGCCTTTTTCAAGGGGGTGACGAGCTTCCAAAGTCCCCCAAGTATCATGCATGGAGCGTTACAATGAGTGATTACCTGAAAGGAAGGGTAGAAGCGTTTGAGGAGAAACATCTCCGACGAGAATGGCCTCCTGCACGTTTCCCTGACGCGGCGTTGGAAGATGTCTCTTGCCACATTTTCCCGATCCACGTCCGAAAGAACCATTGGATCTTGATGGTGCTTCAGAAGATGGGAGATGGGCAATGGACCCTTTTTCATTACTCAAGCTTGCCTGGGTATGACAAAGACTTTGAGGAGCCTTGGCAGGTCATTTCCTCCTGGTTGCTCTTCAAGTCCAAGGGCACCCTCAACGTGACAAGAACTCGAGTCATTGTGCCTAACCCGCAACCAACCCAGGACAATGACAGAGATTGCGGGGTTTTCGTGTGCGGGATAGTACGCTGGTCTCTTGCGGACTGGGACTTGTCGACGCTGACCCCAAGCATCATCCCAGAGTATCGTCGTCGCATGATGCTTGAGCTTGAGAATTGGAGACTTAGTACCAACAGACTTTAATTCTCTTGCCAGCATCTAGGACTCTAATTCGATCTCATTCGATGCACAGTCATGTTTTCACGTGGACCCAATGATGGTCCACTTTCATTTCTTGTATTTAGGACTCAATGATACTCAGTTTTCACCTCTTGTACTTCGGACTGAATGTCAGTTCAATCTCGTTTGCTACTTGATAGGCTTGATGTTAGTTCGTCTTTATATAATCAAAATCTCAAAAAAAGGAGCGCTACCTGAGTGAATCTTCGTAATAACGGTATCCGATTTGACTTAGTAGACCCCACGATATCTGTAAGATATTGAAGTTCCTGTTGGGCGGGCACCAGGAGCTGAATTAGGGTTCTCCATCCATTGTTACGGCGACTCTCTCAATCATCTCCATCACTTATAAAGTCTAGCTACTTCTGTCAATACTTGCCTGTGATACGTATGATCTAGCCGAATCTTCACGAGTGATAGGCTTTGAGGGTGGTGCGATAATACGATAGAGACGTGCTTGGACTACTTAAGACAGCACGAACATAGCTTGTCATCTCGCAATGATAGGTCCAGTAGTTTAGTAGCTTGGCATATTGAGGTAATATGTCGGAATGTATATGTAAGCCTCCAAAAGAAGCAGTAAAGATCGCGGCGGACAAAAGCTTCCGTTTGGCAAAGCTTCTACGTTGAGTTTCAGGATAATCGGATGTGTGCACTGGCATTGCGTCAATGTTCTATGAGCTGAAATCTTTAGGTCATAACGTGAAATTTGGAATTTGAAAGGTCATAAAAATTCCGTGAATCTCGTCCATGAAGTCGCGGCGTTAGGAAGTTCAACAAAGTTTAGGGGTTTTTGGCAGAGAAATCGATATAAGAAAGATCTTAATAATTGAGATGGAGAAGAGAGGATGAAGTTGGAATTGGGAAGGTCCGTGCGTTCGCCAGCGCTTGCGGAGATCCGCGACGAGCTTGCGTGTGGCGCAGCACTCGCCTCTCCGCATTGACTTTTCTTTCCCAAAAGGATCTTGGAGCACAGTTGTCTTGTCATCGTCTGGACAGTAGCTGGGTACCTGTGTCAACACCTCTCTTGACTTGAAAACGTACACTCTTCCTTGGTCTTTCGATTGCTGTCAGATAACAGAAATTTCTAATTATCGAAAGCGAATACAGACACTCCTTGATCTAATAGAAAAAGCTATCGCCATGTGCATTATTATGCCTAGCTATCAAAGTTGAAAAAAGAAAAAAACTCTCTCATCATTCCTATGCCCGCAGGCGCAGGTTGATGAAAGGGAAGAACCTGGCGGCATAATTATGCCGGGATATACACTGACAAAGCCGATCTTCAGTGGTCATTTTTATACCCGCATGAATCGCAGCAACAAGTTGAGTCGCAGCAACCAGATGCTCTAAGAACTCTTGTTGATACCAGAGTTCGAAAGAGGCATCCCGGCTACGACAACAGCGATTTGCTCTTTGAATAAATCTTGCTGGAATGCTTCCCAAACAATGGTGGTGCCGTTCATCGCAGCAGACTCGGAGAGATCCAGCATGCGCTCCTGACCGAATTGTTCTAACAAGCCAGCCATAATTCCCACGCGAGTCTGATCTTGAGGGAATTGAAACCCCGAAGGCGTTTCAAACACTTCATCGATTAAGCTCTGCGCGTCGATATTGCCAACTTCGATCACAATATCCTCCGGTGAGGGAGCTACACTTTCCATCCTTTCGTCGGTAAGAGGAGCTGCTTCGACAGTCTCCGCATTCTCGACGTTTCCCGCGTTCTCGAACCTAGACTCATCCCAAAGGCTGACGAGTTCGAGATCGGCTGGGCCCGTCAATGGGTCTTGTGCAGGCTCCTCTTCCTCTTTTTTCATTTCTTCTTCCTTCTTCTTTTGGCTGGCCCGCTTGTTGGCCCGTTGCCTCGCACTCTTTGTGATCGGCTTTTCGATACTAGCATCCTTGACTGCTAGAGGACCCTTCTCCTTTTTCTTGTCCTTGGAATGTTCTTTGCATCGTGGCTTTCGGTTGTCCCTAGGCCCACGGATCTGCTTTTGCATCTCCTGCCACTTAGCGGTGCCTTGCTCGTGGCCGCCGTAGCTGCTGGTGGGAAGACTAACGTTGCCGAAGGAGCCGACAGTACCTTGTCCCATTGATGGGGTTGGAAAGCTGCCGTAACCCTGACCGAAATGACCAGGGATCTGGTTGCTCCAGCCCTGGTTTCCCCAGCCTTGGTTGCCCCAGCTTTGATAGCCCCAGCCTGGGCTGCTCAAACCGCCATAGCCGCCGTACTCTCCAGAGTATGGGCCACCGAAGCCGCTCACAGGACCGAACATCTGACCGCCCACGCCTGGTACCATGCCTGGTTCCATGCCCGGCGATCGTATCGCATTGTAGGGCTGATGGTAGCCTACTTGCTGAGCATTGAAACCCGCGGTCAATCCTACCTGTGATGACCCCCGGCCAGCATTCCCAGGTACAGTATTAGGTACGGGATTTGAGAACCTACAAGTTCCCTTGTGAACTTTTCCACAAGTGCAACATTTCGGCCAGCACGCCCCCTCATGGCGATTGCCACATTTTTCACACCTTGAAGCTTTATCAAGCTTCTTATCATCACCGCCTGCACTGCCTGATGCTTGAGCTGACATCTATGCAAACGCGACTTGGTCAGTATCAGATTGCCTCATACGCCCGTTGATACGTAGGGGGCAATTGCGACTACCTTTGTTGCTTCTTGGTTGAGCTGCTTGAAGGACTGTATTATCCGTACAAGCATCAAGAATCAGATAATGTTGTGCTTTTGTGTGTAATGTCTGTGCGTGATGTTCCTGTGTGCTTGTTGATGACGACTTTTGTGTACCCCGGATATCGCGCTAGCCTCCCGCGAGATTTGTCCTGATTGGCCGAGTGCGTTATGGATAGTGCGCGCGTAATTTACTTGCAGACGGACTTGCTTTGTAAAAATCCTCTTGGGAATAAGACATGTCCTGGCCATCAAGCCTCCAATACTCATGTCTTTAAGTATCGTTGGAGCATATTGGGTCACACTTTTCTCTGCTAGGCAGCCTTTAGCCCAATCATGACTGCATTCGTGTTCCCAGCTTTAAAAGAAGCTTCTGCGTAGCTACGAGATATTTGACTACTTTTACGGCTCGCTCTGCTTTGGATATCTTTCTCCAATTTGGTCCAGTGATAAGTCTCTTGACAGACTCGAACGCCGACCTAATCCGTCAGTAGCAAAGCCTTACCATAAACTTCCAGTGGCCCAATTCATGACCACAATGCCGTGGAAAAGAGTGTCGCAAGGCCTGGACTAGTGACACACATACTACCAACTAAGAAATTCAAAAATCTTGAGAAATTTGAGAAGCCAATTGTGCGGATGTAGATTTTGGCCTTGCGGATGCTAGTGTCCGGTCAATATCGCATACTCTTTACAAGAATGTGTCTGTTGAGAGCAGTGCCTGCTGCTATTGCGTTAGTTTTGTAACATCACTCTTCGTTATAGGTGTACTGCAGTAGGTCCGAAGGGACCACTTGACTGTCCATCCTCCTGGATCTCTTCAGAGCTTCCAGTAGTTTCAATCCGATCAAGTCCCCAATAGTATTTCTCCTCAGCAGTAGGTAAAGCTATTGTAATGATGATATGCCTGTAGCACTATGGAACCGTGAGACTTTTATAGAGGCAGTTCAAAGGCCTAGCTGTTGAGGCATCTAGATACGCGCTTGCCGCGCTTGCATGAGCTAGTGGATGAGGATCATCACAAAACGAAGTCCTCGCATTTCAACTTCTTCTGCAGCACAGCTACACACGCGACTTAAGTCATCATCTTTGCACACATAGTCAACAGACTTGGAAACGTACGAAGATTTCATTGAGAGACTTGAATCCGCACACGGTATGCATACCTTCCCTTGCATCCCTGAAATTCCGCCTCCCAAGACGCGACAATAGTCGCACCGCGAACAAAGCTGCTTTCTTCTGTTCCAGCACCACACCCTTTGCTAATGAATAATTATAGATGTCTCAAACCAACGATACCGTCATGACCGCCGACGGCAACGCCGGTGGTAATGCTGGTAGCAATGGCAATGAGAACAACGGTGGCAGTGGTGGTGCCCCTGGTGGCCAATGGCCGTCGTGCAGCCAATGTCAGGGTAGACATCGCCCTGGAGTGCCTTGCTGGCAGCCGTGTCCACGGTGCGGCATACGGCACCACAGGCGCAGTGTTTGCCCGACGGCGGATGCGCACCAGCAGCAGATTTCAGTGCTGCAGCAACAAAACGCGCAAATGGTTGCCGAAATGCAGCAATTGCGTGTTGAGGTGCAGGCGAGATCTGCACATGCTGCTGCCTACAGCTACGGCGGCCCTCCCCTCCCTCCTCACCCTCCTCAGCCCTTCTACCCCTCCTATCCCTCCTACCCCTCCTCACCCTGGCAGCCGCAGCAGGTCATGCCGCCCATGGGCATGGGCCGCTTCCCCTACCAAGGCGCGCAGTATCCGCCGTCGATGCCGCCTCCCGGTCCTTACGTTGGAGGTTCAGCAGTCGGTGTGCCGCAAGGCATGCCTTCTGATGCCTTCAATTGGTTCGGCGGTGGTTCTGAGCAGGCTTCCCGTAGGGGTGGCTTGCCCTGGAACAACCGAGGCCGGGGAGGTAGACGCCCGGGGAGGAAGGCCAATGAGAAGGATAAGAAGAAGAAGAAGGAAGATGAGAAGGAGAAGGAGAAGGAGAAAGAGAAGGAGAAAGAGAAGGAGAAGGAGAAAGAGAGAGATCCCTTGGCGCCTGAGCCATCAGGTGTTCAGAAGCCAGGGAAGAGCGCGGTGAGAAACGCGAGACGCCGCCAAAAGTTAAGGGCGAGGAAGGAGAAGAAGGACAATGTTGACGATGGTCGCGAGAGAGAGGAAGAAGGTGAGATCTCTGGGGTCGAGAACTCGACCTCAGGAACTCAACCTTCAGGCCCCTCTCAAAACCAGGAGTCAGACCAGCAGATTGCCGTAGTCGGCACCGCCTCGGCTAATGAGGCTCAACCTTCAGGCTCCTCCCAGGGCCTGGAGGTAGGGCAGCATATCGCCGGGGTGGGTACCGTCTTGGCTACCGAGGATCAAGCTCAGGTAGCTCTGCTCGGAGCAGACAACGCCAACGCAGCTGAGCCTCTCCCCTCTGTTCTCACTCATCAAACAGCTGATGAAAGTGATCCGCCTCGGTCGTTGCTAGATATGGCGTTTGAGGGTTTTTTTGCACCCGGCGACAACTACGACTGCACCTTGGACGAGACGGAGTAGCAGTAGTAGCTATGAAGTCGTATAGATTGAATGCAATGCACGTTCACTTAAAACGTGTCCCATGTAGCTTACAGTGACCCTAACGTAGCAGCAGTAGCTCGCACTAGTACCATCTCCAACCTTGATAACGAGCATTTTACTATGATCAAGCGGTACCATTCCTGTTTCACTTAGTTATATCGTTGCCATCTTTCTTTATGCGTATTGCTTTTCTTAAACTCACCTCTCCCCATATTGACATGCGGTGACGGTCACGCTACACTCGTGTTTTACGAACTGTTGTTGGAACTTTGCGATCCGCGGAGAAGCGCAGCCGAGGGTTTCGTACTTTATGCGGTGCGGCTAGAGAATCCCCTAAGGTAGCTAGCTCCGGGCTTCTAGGGTCGAACTGCGCATTATACCCGCAAGCGGGACTCCGCGGGGCCACCTGAGCCAGATCCGTAACTCGCCCCCCCGAGCACCCCAACCTCAAATCCTTTTAGAATGCCTCAGGCAGACTCTGGACTATATTCTAGGGTCGCCGGGCCCGAAAAATTTGTTTTTGGGCCCCGGCGCACAAAATTTGGAATACTGGTATTAAAGCTATACCGAAGCAGCTCACGAACGACAAAGAGCGCAAGGTTCGAGAGTATGGGCTACGGTACTTGGTCTGCCTTGCGAAGCAATCGACGTCGATGACAGCGTCTTCCAACTTGGTGGCGAGTCCGTCGTGGCAATCCGACTCCCGGCTGCTCGACGTATGGGATTGCAGTAATCCGTCTCAGACATCTTCCACCATCCACGCTTATCAAAGATGAGCGCTTCTGCAAAACCTGTCTACCAGCCTTCAACGTATAATCCGACTCTGCCAGGAGGATTAGGAGTCTTCGAGCTCATTAGCCAGGAATGTAATGTCGATTATAAACGCCTTAAAGATGTGTACAGATGCACATGGCCGCAGAATAGCAGGATTGAGGTGACTCAGCGTAAGCAGGGGTCAATGTTATACATTTTCGATATATCGTCGTTA